>NC_069079.1:62197676-62411837 GCF_025698485.1 Gossypium arboreum
TGGCCCACACAACCCACAATGGCCTTGGCCGTGTAGATCACACGGCCTAACTCGAAAATCCCACACACCTATGTGATTCACCCATGTGGCCCACATGGCCCAATTCTGTTGATCCTGTGTATCGCACATTGCCTATCTCGTTGATCACACGCCCGTGTTCCATTACATGACTTATCACACGGCGACCACATGCCCGTGTGGCGTCGACAACCCTATTTTTTGGCTTTTTGCCAATTAATGTTTTTAGTTTATGGTTACACTCTTGCTTGGATTTTTACGCCTAAAACTCCCGAGCACTACCGAAACCTAAAATCAGCAACATACACTTAATTAAATGATTAAACTATCAAATACATCCAAATCCCGAAACAAGGTATTCACTTTTGAGTGGTAAGCCATTACCCTAAATCGAGTAGCTGGAATACCCTGCCTTCATAATATTGACGAGCGATAAACAACCATTCGATAAACCCCTAATCACCAAAAGGATTCATAACAACACTTGTCCATATCCCAGTTTAAAGTTTACTTAAGACTAAACTTACAGAGAGGGCGAAGAGAACAATGCGCAGGAAGAAAGTAGAAATGAAAAGAACTGAAAAGGGTAAGAAGCCTGGCAAAGGTTCAGCTAGGGAAAGAAAAGGAAAAACGTCAATAGACTTTCAGTAAAAAGTGGAGAAACCGAAAGTTGAAAGGAAAACCAATTCCAACTTATTTCACTTACCGAACAAACAGAAATGAAGGGTGGGGGAGGAGAAGTAGAATTTGGCGACAAGGGGAGGAATTGAGGAAAGAAAACGATAGAGATGGGGAAAAAAATCATCAGGAAGATGGAGAGAAAATTGACTCTTTCTTTTCAAAAAGAAAAGAAAATGATCAGATTCTGGATATTTTCCCCCATAATCCCCTAATTTTCTCCCATTTATCCCTAAATTTGCTCCCACACTTCCCCACACCTCTTAAACACTCTATAACCGTCCATTACTTCCCTACACACCTCAAACACTCAGCATTTTACCATACCTCAAACTCCTACAAGCCACAAGCAGCAAAAATAATACCCAAGTACAGCTCGAACCTAAGACCTCTAGCATTTTTAACACACCATTTATCCACCAAACCAACAGGCCCATTCTGACATGTTTTTACAAACTTTTAACTATAAGCCTACTGAATAAAAGCAAGTATTCAATTAAAACAAAAATTTAGTTCAAGACAAGGCTTGAACCTAAGACTTCTTAGACACCCGCATCACATATAACCACTAAAGTAGATACATGTTTATATCACAAACAAAAAAAAATAAAAATAAGAGAATTTTGGGTTGTTACAACTCTACCCCCTAAAAGAAAATTTGTAACACCCCTTACCCGTATCTAATGCCGGGACAGGGTATGAGGCATTACCGAACTTAAGCAGAACCAAACATACAGAATCGGGCCACAAAATTTCATTCAAACTAAAACCAACCAATTAAAGTCAATTTGTCCCTATTATGGACCTACGAGGCCCAAAACATACATCATTTACGGTCCGAGACTAAACCAAGAACTCAAGAATTCTAAGAAAATTTCTAGGATAAAACTTCACACGCCCGTGTGGAGGCAATGCACAAGCCCGTGTGCTTGGGGGCACGCTCATGTCCCATACCCGTGTGGAATTATTGGATTTTTTCCAATTCGAACCTACAGGGGTTTTCACACAGTTGAGCACACGCCTGTGTCCTTGGCCCGTGTTCCTCACACAGCCTGGGACACGCCCATGTGGTAGCCCGTGTGATTTTAGTGAGCATTCTATTTATGACGTCATTATACAAATTTGAAGCACACGACCAACCACACACCCGTGGCCAGAGGCCGTGTCCTCCACACGATTGAGACACACGGTCATGTCTCTTCCTGTGTCTTTACTACCATGCATGTTAACCTAAAATTCAAGGTGCAGGGGACACATGGTCGAACAACACGCCCATGGGGCTGACCGTGTGTCACACAAGGCCTAGACACATCCCGTATGCCTACTCGTGTGGACAATTTGGAGGCTACTCTCCAAGCCATTGGTCACCCTTAAACAATCATACACTTCCATATGTTCAATGGCATATCCCATGATATATTTGGACACTTAAACATGCAACATTATAGCATCACTATGACCTCCTTTTTATACTAGTCCATTTGTATTCACACAACCTTATCTTTTAGTCATTCCACACCAATTTCACAGTTTACCATATTCCTTATTATCAAATCCATTATGAGTGCTAAATCATGCAACCACATACTAGCAAACAAATAGTTATCCATCAAACCAACACATATGCATCTTAGAATGCATGCAAAGGTAAACTGTAACACCTCAAACCTGGCCTAATGCTACGGCCGAATTTGGTGTGTTGCATCAAAGTGTCGTTCAAAAATTGAGTTGTCGGTAAAAGTTTATTTCTAAAAGTAAAACCTTTTGTACGACGTTAGCAAATCATCTTGTCACAAACGTTTGCTTAAAATATTTGCCTTTGTGATATTAATTCAACTTAAATCGCGAAAGCTCTTTTGAAAACTTTGTTATTTAAAGCTCGTGTTCTTTAGAAAATCATGAATAGTTTGAAAACTCGAGTTTTCCTAGACAAGCCATTTAATATAAGAAATCAAAAGCCCATTAAAAGTTAAAAACCCCCAAATGGCCTTATTGCATAACTAAAACCCAAATATGAAAGCTTAAATATATTGAGTTATAAACAACCAATCTGCGAACGTGTGGCCACCACTGAGTCCCACAAGGCTCCAAATCATCTAAGGCTAGGGATTATCTGCACAGTTAAAAGAAGGGTGAGTTTACGAAAACTCAGTGTGTAATCCCATATCGGTCAATAGTAATAGTGCATACAGTAACGGTTTAGGCCTGAGCCCTATTCATTAACAGTACACTCTGGGCCTAAGCCTTATGCAGTAACAGTGTGGGCCTATGCCTAAAACAATATAATCACAATACATGTATGCAACCCAACCCAATCCATCCTTCTCACCACCCGTACCAACCAACTCACCATATGGGGATTAAATCGACCCACCCAACCAACTCACCAATATCACAGCATAGCTGCTAATAGTAACGCAGTAAAGCTACTAATAGTAATGCAGTAAAGCTGCTAATAGCGGTAAACATGGCGTAGCCACTAATATCAGAATACTTGGCAAAGCCACTAAAATAGTACTTCCTCTAAATCAGAATCCCAACCCCAATGCAGTATGTCATGTCATAATATTTCGTGTATGCAAGGTTTCATACTCAGATATGGTCATGCATATATCATACACTCATCAATTAACCTACCTCTAAGGTATAACAGTCATTTCCAACCATTAGGGGTAGAATAGTAATTTTTACCCCACAAGGGTATTTTGGTCATTTTACCTTCTGGGGTATCGGTACAGATAATCGACCTCTCGAAAGGTCCACAGTCACCTTGAGTGACTTAAGTAACCTAAACAGACCTAACGGTGTAAATGGGCCTAAGACCCATTATTCGGCCTAAGTGGTCTCACACACTCGTGTGGCCTAATCAGTCCAAATTTAGCTACGGCTATGTGACCTACATAGCCCAATCCAAAATTTATCACTTATCGTGGATTTAATTTGTGTGGGCCCCATGAGCCTGTTGGGCTCTCCCAGCCCATTTCGGCCCAATAAAGCCCTTAACGACCTATGCCACAAGCAATCGCACGCTCGTGGTGGCCTTTACAGTCTATCGCCCATGGTTTGTTTTGGACTTTTCGACTTTTTTTGATTTCCAACAAAGAAGGGCGTGAATACACACCTGTTTCTGAGAACACGCCGAAGTCCACGATCACCAACTTTGGCACATCCTGTATTGAGTCTTAATCACTTCCCCCCTCACCAACTCTCTGGTTCGCTCTATTTAAAGCTAGCTTCTCACCAATGCTCATGTTTGCTTCCCAATGTGGGATTACTTTCAACTATTAAGAAAATTCCTTATTTTTCTTTTTTTTTTATAACCACTTCAACCACAGAGTTCCAATCCAACTCCTCCTCCTACATAGCTCAAACAGAAAAGTAAAAACTCCATTGCGCAACCCAAGACTTGAACCTTAGACCTCACAATTACACAACACGCCACCTTGCCACTCCACCACAGGGTCTTTCTGTGTCACAAAATATCCTCAATTAATTATAAGGTCTATAGGCCAAAGTTCAAGTTCCTTTAAAAGAAAAACCAAAATAAATTGCAAGAGCCAAGACTTGAACCCAGGCTCCTTTGCAACCTTAATGACGCCACAACCACTAGACCACATGCTTCCTTGTGTCATTTACTTAACACAATAATTTAAAAGGCCATCATCCAAGCATCTAGGGTTTTATTCACTTAAAACCAAATTTTTTGCTAAAGCCTAGGTTTGAACCCAAGATTTCTCAAACACTTCACAGAACACTTAACTACTGAAGAAGATACACAGTTGTGTCATTTCCTTGCACAATTAACTACTTATATACAACTTCCCAACGAACCATACTCAAGGCCCAATACTTGTAGGCCCAAATTCGGGGCATTACAACTCTACCCCCTTTAAGAAATTTTGGCCTCGAAATTTACCTGTTCAGAATAAGTGAGGGTATTGCTGCCACATTGCCTTCTCAGGCTCCCACATGGCTTCCTTTGAACCGTGATTGTGCCAAAGTACTTTGACCAATGGAATAGATTTCTTTCTTAATACCTTAACATCATGATCCAATATCTGCACCGGTTCCTCCTGATAGTCAAATCAGGTCCAACCTCGAATTCCTCAACTGATACAATGTGTGAGGGATTAGAACGGTACCGCCTTAGCATTGAAACATGAAACACGTCATGAATCCTATCCAACTCTGGAGGCAACTCAAGTTGATACGCGACCGATCCCACCCGCCTAACTATTCGGTAAGGTCCAATAAACCTAGGACTAAGCTTGCCTTTCCACCCAAATCTTAAAATTTTCTTCCATGGTGAGACCTTGAGAAAGACATAATCCCCCACAGTGTACTCGATCTCTTTACGCTTCAAGTCTACATAAAACTTCTGCCTATCAAATGCTTCCTTTAATCGGTCTCGAATCTGTAACACCCCTTACCTGTTACCATCGCCGGAACAGGATACAAGGTATTACCAGAACATAACACATACCATTAAGCATAACCGAGATATAAATATGTCATCCAATTTGATAGTGCATCGTATAACCTATGTCTTGAACAATATTAGCCAACTTTAATGGCTTGTACAAAGTAGCTGGTCGAGTACTGTAACTAATATTTTAAACCTAGACAAATATGACACGTAACAAAATAATTAAGCCTACTATACATGCCATAATTCAAAACGTTTAGTTCAAATACCCTAAAGTATGATAGTGTGGGTAGATCTTCACGATCCTTAACTCCCGAGCAAGTCAAGGACACTATAAGACAAAAGAGAGAAACAAAGTAAGCTTATAGCTTAGTAAGTAAGTATGTAAATACTAATTAAAGAATCTAACATGTTTACACAACAATTCAAGTATATCTACTTTAACTTCACTATTCATTCCACTTTGATTAAGCTGTCTCTGCTGCGTCATATTCACTAAATAAATCATAACTCGAGTTAAAAAACTCGAAATTCAAATCCATAAAATTTCCCTGAATCTAGACTCATAAAGCTTTTTGCTAATTTTTTTCTATAATTTTTGGTTCAGCCAATTAGTACAGTTTATTAGTTAAAGTTTCCCCTGTTACACAGCTCGACTGATCTGACCTATGTTCACTACGAATTGAATTTATCTCAGTACACAATTCAAACAACCCTGATGTATGTTTCATTTAAAAGTAGTCTCAATAAGGAATTTAGGCATGTAAACTATATTTCTTAATTTTCTTTGTACAATTTTTAATGATTTTTCAAAGTTGGAACAGGGGATCACGTATTCATCCTGAGCAAGTCACATACAATTGTAAATATCTCAAAATATAGAATTCCTTTGCTTGCTCTGTTTCTTTTATATGAAAGTAGACTCATTAAAATTTAATTTCACATCTCATTCAACCTCTAATTATATTCCTCCTATTTTTGGTGATTTTTCAAAATCACGTCACTGCTACCATCTAAAAACAGTTTTAATGCTAATTTCACTCTTTCACACATTCTTTATGCTAACCTCATTTTATCTTATATATGTATATACCACAAATCATTTTCACCACATTTCATTCACCATAAGTGTAGGTCCAAACCACAATATCACCACAAAACCATCCTGTTGAACAATTCGGATCAATCCTCAATATTTAATGGTTTCAAAGACACATTTCACCATCATACTTCGCTTAGTTCGGCTCTCTTGTACACATGGTGAACACTTAGTACCACTCATGCGACCTAACCGATTTGTCTTGTAGCTCTCTTGTCTACATGGTGTCCTTCACTTGGAATCACGCATGCGACCTAGCTACATTTATCTTTCACGTAGCTCTCTTGTCTACATGGTGTCCTTCACTTGGAATCACGCATGCACCTAGCTACATTTATCTTTCACGTAGCTCTCTTGTCTACATGGGATACATCTTGTATCACACATGTGACCTAGCTACTACAGGGTGTCTCAGTAGCTTACTTGTACACATGATGTGCACTCAAGATCATACATGTGACCTAGCTACGCCCTCTATTTCATTCGATCTCTCCAATGTTCAACCGGATCTCTCTCTATATTTATTTCCATTCTTCCAATAGTCGATTTACATTTTAACATCAGCTAGTATATTTATATAATAGGCTGAAATATAAGAATGTACATGAAATTATTGTAATATTTACATACAAACTTACCTTGGTGCAAAATGTGGAAATTTTGCAATTTAGTCCAAAACTTTTTCCTTCCCTGCTCGAGATCAATTCCGCCTTTCTTGATCTATAATAACACATTTAGCTCATTTAATACTCATACTATTTATTTCAATCCAAAAATCACATCATGGAAAAATTACATTTTGCCCCTAAGTTTTACAAAATTACAATTTTGCCCCTAGGCTCGGAATTTAATTTCAGCCTTTATTCTTATGTTTTATGATATGCTGAACATTTTCTCTTCTACAACAACATCAAATTCTCACTCTATCATATAGTTATGAACAATAGGTATTTTTACCGATTATGCCATTTTACTCTTTTCACTTAAAACCGAGTAGCACAAGTTATTTAACATAATTTAAAACCTCATATTCTATCATAAAACATCAAAATACACAAATTTCACCTATGGGTATTTTTCCAAATATGAACCCTAGGTTAAATTATTACTAGCATAAGCTTAATCGAGCTTCCGGATTCCAAAAACGTAAAGAACATTAAAAGCGGGCTTGGAATCACTTACTATGGAGCTTGAAAATTGAAGAAACCCTAGCTATGGAGAGAGGAGAATTCGCAGCAACTAAGGAGGATGATGATCAATTTTGTGTTATTTTTCCCATTTTATTTCATTTAATATCCAAATGACCAAAATGCCCTCCTTACTAAACTTTCAAAAATTCCTTCCATGTCCTAATTTTGTCCATGAACTTAAAATTGGTCAAATTGCTATTTAAGACCTCCTAATTAATATTCCAAAACAATTTCATACTAAAAACTTCCGGGATGCAAATTTTGCAACTTATTCGATTTAGTCCCTACTTTCAATTTAAGCACTTTAGGCATAGAATTTCATCACAAAATTTTCACAAAATCATGCAATCATATCATAAACCCCAAAATAATTATAAAACAAGTATTTCTATCTCGAATTTGTGGTCATGAAACCACTATTCCGATTAGGCCCTAATTCGGGTTGTCACAGAATCTGTTTCACCTTATCTTTTGTATCAAAAATTAATTCTGGCCCCATAACTTGTCGCTCACCCGGCTCAGTCCAATTGGTAGGAGTACGACACCTACGACCATACAGCGCCTCGAACGGTTCCATTCGAATACTGGACTGGTAGTTGTTCTTATAAGCAAACTCTGCCAATGACAAATAATCCTCCCAGCTGCCTCTAAAATCAATTACACAACCTCTTAACATGTCTTCCAGTATCTAAATCACCCTCTCTATCTACCCATTCGTCTGAGGGTGGAACGCAATACTGAAATTCAGCCTTGTACCCAAAGCCTCGTGTAACATTTTCCAGAATCGAGATGTGAATCTAGGATCTATGTCAGATATGATAGAAACTGATACACCATGCAATCTCAAAATTTTAGCCACATACAACTTGGCCAATTTCTGTAATGAATAATCTATGCGAACCGGTATAAAATGGGCAGATTTAGTCAATCGGTCCATAATCACCCATATCGAATCCTTCTTAGTCGGCGTCAACGGTAGCCCACTCACAAAATCCATGGTTACCCTCTCCAACTTCCAGAGTAGAATTTTAACTGGTTGTAGTAACCCAGAAGGTAATTGATGCTCAACCTTAACTTGCTGGCATGTCAGGCACTTACTCACATACTCAGTAACTTCGCATTTCAACCCTGGCCACCAGTACAACTCACGAAGATCTCGATATAACTTGTTTCTGCCAGGATGCATAGCATATGGACTACTATGTGCCTCTTGCAGTATAGACTGCCTCAGATCAGAATCCCTCGGTATACATACTCTTCCACGGAAGCATAATACTCCTTTCTCATTTAGCCCAAAATTCGTGGTCTCACCATTCTCAACTTGTCGAAAATAAGAAGCTAGCTGCTCATCTAGCAATTGCTTCTCCTTAATTTGATCAATCCAAGTCAATCTCACTTGCAATTCAACAAACAAGCTACCATCATCGAACAGGCTGAGACGAGTAAACATTACTCTCAAATTAGATACAGCCCTACGACTCACTGCGTTAGCTACGACATTAGATTTACCAGGGTGATACTCAATTGAAAAATCATAGTCCTTAAGAAACTCTATCCATCTTCGTTGCCTAAGATTCAACTCCTTTTGAGTAAGAAGATATTTGAGGCTTTTATGATCTGTGTAAATAATCGTCTTTTCACCGTATAAGTAATGTCTCCAAATCTTCAGTGCAAACACCACCGCAGCTAATTCCAAGTCATGAGTGGGGTAATTTGTCTCATGAGGCTTGAGCTGACGAGACGCATAAGCAACCACCTTACCCTCTTGTATCAACACACAACCCAAGCCAATGTGCGACACATCACTGTAAACAGTAAATTCTTTCCCAAAATTTGACTGTATCAAAATAGGGGCCTTACTCAAAACATCTTTCAGTTTCTCAAAACTTTCTTGTTGCTTATCAGTCCAATTAAACGGTACCCCTCTATGCAGTAACTTAGTCAGATGTGATATCCCGAATTACGGCCTAATCGGAATAGTGGTTTTGAGACCACAAATCTAAGATAGAAATAATTATTTTATAATTATTTTGAGGTCTATGATATGATTGCATGATTGTGTGAAACTTTCGTGAAGAAATTCTATGCATAAAGTGCTTAATTTGAAATTTGGGACTAAATTGAATAAGTTGCAAAACTTGCATTCTAGAAGTTTCTAGTATGAAATTGCTTTGAAATATTAATTAAGAGGTCTTAAATAGCAATTTGACCAATTTCTAAGTTTATGGACAAAAATTGGACATGGATGGAATTTTTGAAAGTTTAGTAAGGAAGGGCATTTTGGTCATTTGGATATTAAATGAAATAAAATGGGAAAAATAACAAAAAAATGATCATCTTCTCCATAAGTTGCTGCTGAATTTTGCTCTCCACCATAGCTAGGGTTTATATTTAAAAATTTACCCATGAATGATATGCATGAATTTTGATGTTTTATGGTAGAATATGAAGCTGGAGATTGTGTTAAACAACTTTTGCTAAGTGATTTTACGTAAAAACGACTAAAATGACAAAATCGGTAAAAATACCTAATGTTCATAAGTACATGTTAGAGTGAGAATTAGATGTTGCTGTAGAAGGGAAAAATGATCAGCATATCATAAAACATAAGAAAATAGGATGAAGTTTAATTTACGAGATTTGGGGCAAAAGTGTAAATATGTGAAAGTTTAGGGGCAAAACTATAATTTTTCCAAAATATGATTTTGGGTTGATTTGAATAATATGAGTCCAAATTAGGCTATATTTGAAATGATAGAGCAAGGAAAATCAAAATTCGGGCTAAAATCGGCAAAATACCAAGTTGTGGACAAAATGGTAAAAATGACCATTTTCGCATACGAGGTAAGTTCATATGTAAATATTGTGATATAACTATTATTTTAAATCATTTAATGCTATTTATATGATATTATGATTGTTATCATGCAATTCTATGATTTGTGGTCATTGTTGGACAACATGCAAAAATTTTATGAATTATGTGAAAAATGAGAAAGACTACCAAAGTATCGCCATTGGTATTCCAAGGAGAATGGTAAAGGAGTACGAACGAGGAAAGTCCCATTGAACCTTAGGAATAGACTAGGATATTTAGTTATCCGAGCTCGTTAAGTTGAGTTCGAGTTCACTTATGGATGCGAATGTCCGGGCTCGTTGAGTTGAGTCTGAGTTCGTGAGATGTAACTAGGCATCCGAGCTCGGTAAGTTGAGTCCGAGTTCACTTATGGATGCGAATGCCCGAGCTCGTTAAGTTGAGTCCGAGTTCACTTATGGGCAGGTTACATGGTAGCTTGGCTACATATGTGGCACTTATGTGCAAACTTTCCATGTATCCGAGTTATATTCCGATGTGTTCAACGGGTAAAATTCTAGTGAAATGGAAGAATACTCAAGATGCAAGTGACGTATTGGTAAGTGTTGTGGAATGACCACTTTGGACAGGTATGTACTTAACCCTTGGGTTGAGACTTGATACGACAACAATAATGTAGTAAGACGATGAATGATGAATAGAAATGTGATATATGTTTTGGTGATATTATGCTAATGTTGGTTGGTATAATTGCTTTGTTAAGTTATTTTTTATTTGCATGTGAACTTACTAAGCATTTATGCTTACTCCTTCCCTTCCATTCCTTGTATTTTTGACAAGCCGGTTTGGAGATCATGAGGGTCGGAGGCACGCTCACACTATCAACGGACCATCTCTGTAAGGTGGCTTGCATATTTTGGGAATATGGCATGTGTAGCATTATAATCCTTTTGTGTATATAATCTTATGGTATAGCTCATGGATGGCATGGAAATGTCTGAGAATGATTAGCTATTGGAGTGGCTAATCGAGATTATATTTGATAACACGTATGCTTTATGTGCTAACTAATCTATGGAAATCCAAAAAATCGTGAAATAGGCTATAAAATAGTATCATACAGCAGTAGTGACGTGAATTTGAAATATCACTAAAAATAGTAGAAATAGAATTAAATGATGAATAAAATATTTAATTGAAGCTTAATGAATCTATTTTCATTTGGACGAAACAAAATAGGTAAAAAAGTTGTATTTTATGAGATATTTACGTTTTGGTGAAATAGGGTTTGAGCGATTTCTGAATCCCCTGTTCTGAATTTATAAATTCACCATAAATTGTGTACAAATAATTAGTACTCACATTTTAGATTTATGGATTCCTTATTGAGTCTATTTTTAATAAAAACAAATTTCATAGTCATTGGATTTCTGTACAGAAAGAAATTTGATTCGTAGTGCACAGGGGTGAGATTAGCCGAACCTTGAAATAGGGGAGACTTTAACTAAAAAACTGTACTAATTGGCCTGACCAAAAATTCTAGAAAAGAATTATTAGATAGATATATGAGTTTAGTTTTATGAAAAATTTACGAATCTTAATTTTGAGTTTCGGAACTCGAGATATGAATTTTTAAGCGACTGTGAAGCAGTTAGCCAATTTGTCTGGAAATTCTAAAATAAATTGTTTGAGCTGTTTAATTAATGAATTTAGTTCGTTAACACCTAGTGCTCGACTCCGGCGATGGTCTCGGGTACGGTGGCGTTACATCAGAGGTGCAACAATCAATGAAAATCTTTCAACAAAACGTCTATAATACCCAGCCAGACCCAGAAAACTTCGAATCTCAGATACCGTCTTCGGTGGTTTCCAATCCACTACCGCTTCAATTTTCTGAGGATCCGCCCTAATTTCCTTTGCCGACATTACATGTCCCGAAAATGTCACTTCCTACCCCAGAATTCTCAATTGCTAAACTTTGAATAAAGCTAATTTTCCCTCAGAACTTGCAAAACAATACGAAGATGGGCATCATGCTCCTCCTCGGTTCTTGAATACACCAAGATGTCGTCTATAAACACAACTACGAACCGATCCAAATAAGACTGGAATACTCAGTTCATTAGATCCATGAAAGCTGCTGGTGCATTCGTTAACCCAAACGGCATCACCAGGAACTTGTAATGACCATAACGAGTTCTAAACGCAATCTTATACACGTCAGCCTCCTTAACCTTTAGCTGATGATACCCAGACCGAAGTTCTATCTTAGAGAAAACTGTAGCTCCTCGCAGTTGGTCAAACTGATCATTTATCCTCAGTAAAGGGTACTTATTCTTGATAGTCAGCTTGTTCAATTGACGATAATCAATGCACATGTGCATGGATCCATCCTTCATCTTCACAAACAACACCGATGCTCCCCACAGAGACACACTCGGTCGAATGAATCCTCGATCCAATAGCTCTTGGATTTGAGCCTTTAGCTCCACCAGCTCTTTCGGTGCCATCCTATAAGGGGCAATGGACACCGGAGCTGTTCCAGGTATGAGTTCAATACCGAATTCAACCTCACGATCTGGAGGCAATCTTGGAAGCTCTTCAGGAAATACATCCAAAAACTCTTTGACAGTTCTGACATCTCCCATAGAAGAACCTTTAGAATCGAAAATATTAACATATGCTAGGAATGCCTCGCAACCTTTGCGAACCAGCTTCTTGGCCCTTAACTCAGAAATCACATTAGACAAATAATCTCTTCACTCCCCTATCGTCGTCACCTTCTCATCCTGTAGACTTCAACACCAAACGCCTAACAGCATAATCCAATTTCACACGGTGTTTCACCAGCCAATCCATGCCCAATATAATATCAAATTCCCCAAACGGCAGTTCCATCAAATCTACCGAAAAGACCACCCCTTGGACTTCTAAGGGCACATCTCTGAACAACTTACTCATCCCAACTAATTGTCCTAGTGGACTCAACACAGTCATTTCACTAACTGTATTTTCAAACTGAATACCCAACCTCTTGGACACAGTGCACGCAACATACGAGTGTGTAGACCCAGTATCAATTTAAGCAGTGTATGGTAAATTATAAATCAGTAACATACCAGTTATGACATCAGGGGCATCCCCATCCTCTCGGCGACAAGCAGCATAGACCAAGGCTGGCTGTCTCACCTCAGTGTTTCCAGCACCTCTTCCCGGTGTTTCACGACCTCGACCAAACCCGTTTCAACTTCTGGCCTGACCTCAGCCTCTGGGTGGCTACTGACCACCTCTCACAGGCTGAACACGACCCTATCCTACAGTTTACATCTAAGTAAACCCCTAAGTACAGTTCTTAACTTGATGATCCTTAGACCCACATTTAAAGCATGCCCCAGTTCGTTTCCAACACTCACCTTGGTGAGTTCTCTTACAATGGGCGCAAGGCTGCAGTCTTGCAATAATACCAGGAACCGCTCAGACTGGCCCATCAAACCTGGCCATCTTTACAGGCCTTCCAGAAGAACCTGAGGGTCAAAAATCCCTTTTATTTCTGCCCTTATCTTTCTCGCAGTTTTGGCGCTCAGAGCGCTTCACTTCCTCAGTAATTTTTGCTTTTTTCACAAGGCCAGCAAAGTCCCACTCCCTCTGCGAGGCTATCAGCACATGTAACTCGTCTCGAAGGTCATCCTCAAACTACACACAACATTCATATTCAATTGTGACTATCCTGCGTGCATACCGACTCAACCGCAGAAACTCTGCCTTGTACTCTGCCACGGTTTTATTCCCCTAAGTCAATTCAGAAATTCCTTCCTTCAGCCGTCTACATCACTTCCATCCACATACTTCCCTAAAAACGCTACTTTGAAGAAATCCCATATCAGACGGTCAGCTTGCATACCTTCTTTGACAGTGAGCCACCATTGGTAGGCCTCATCACACAGTAAAGACACTAATCCTTTTAATTTTTTCTCTGAAGTACAGTTAAGGTAATCCATTACTCGCTCGGTAGCCTCTAAACAATATTCTGCCACATTCAGGGCTACACTCGAAACACCCCTGAATGTTTCTGCTCCATTAGATCGAAGTCACTTTGAAATTGACCCCCGACCTATAGATCCAGCACTTGCTCCAGCAACCCTTTTAAGAACTTGTAGCATTGCTTAAGATAAATCATCATCCCCAGCTGCTCGGTCATGAGACCCTGACTCAGTTACTGCGAGGCTGGTGCCTCCCTAGCCGGCATGTGGCTTGATGCTGAAGACCGAACTCTAGTATTTCCTCAGTCTTTACCGCGGCCTCGTGTACCCCTTCCGCGAGTACCTCTTGTGCTCATATCGATAATGAATTGTCTATTTTAAAGTCTTATAAATCAGTTTATAATTTTAATAATTATTAACAATGTTATGAACATTAGCAATTAGAGTTTGTTTTCACAGAACAAAATCTTCTACAGTTGTCAATCTTCTATAATTTCAGTCTACTCTAACTACAGAGTTTCAATGTAATTCTACTACCTATGGTAGTCTTCAGTAATACATTTCAGTTCATAACAATAATCAATGTCAAAAAACTTACCGATTTGGTGCCAGAGACTCAGTGTGCCACATTACCAACCACAAAATTTAACATTCAAATCCATAAAAACCCATTCCACAGCTGAGTTTTGTAACTTGGCTCTAATACCACTAAACGTAACACCCCAAACTCGACCTAGACTCTATAGCCGAATCTGGTGTGTTGTATCAAAGCGTTGTTCAAAATTTGAGTTGTTGGTAAAAGTTTATTTGTAGAAGTAAAACCTTTTGTACGGAGTTAGCAAATCACCTCGTCACAAACTTTTCTCAAAATATTTGCCTTTGGGATATTAGTTCAACTTAAATCACAGAAGCTCTTTTGAAAACTTCGTTGTTTAAAGATCATGTTCTTTAAAAAATCGTGAATAGTTTGAAAACTCGAGTTTTCCTAGACTAGCAGTTTAATATAAGAAATCAAAAGGCCATTAAAAGTTAAAAACCCCTAAATGACCTTATTACATAACTAAAACCCAAATATGAAAACTTAAATAAATTGAGTTATTAACAACCAGTCTGCGGACGTGTGGCCACCACTGAGTCCCTCGCGGCTCCGAATTGTCTAACGCTGGGGATTACTTGCACAGTTAAAAGAATGGTAAGTTTACGAAAACTTAGTGTGTAATCCCCTATCGGTCAACAGTAACAGTGATATAGTAACAGTCTGGGCCTGAGCCCTGTTCATTAACAGTACAGATAATCGACCTCTCGGAAGGTCCACAGTCACCTTGAGTGACTTAAGTAACCTAAACAGACCTAACGGTGTAAATGGGCCTAAGACCCATTATTCGGCCCAAGTGGGCCCACATGCTTGTGTGCCCCACTTAGCCCAAATTTAGCTACAGCTATGTGACCTATATAGCCCAGTCCAAAATTTATCACTTACCGTGGATTTAATCTGTGTGGGGCCCATGAGCCCGTTGGGCCCTTCTGGCCCATTTCGGCCCAACGAAGCCCTTAACGGCCTATGCCATGCACATGACATAACAAGCCCAACTACTTCCCACCTATCAGTTAGATTTGCACAAGCGGGCCACAGTCCCATTGGGCCCATTTGGCCCATCAAGGCCCATCACACAAGAACGCTCGTGGCGGCCTCTATAGTCTATCGCCCATGGTTTGTGGGCTCAGTTTACCCCACGAGCGGTAGCACGCTCGTGAGGCCTCAAATGTCAAATTTTTGGCTTTTCGGCTTTTGTCGATTTCCAACAAAGTAGGGCGTGATACACACCTGTTTATGAGAACGCGCCGAAGTCTATGATCACCAACTTTTGCACATCCTGCGTTGAATCTTAATCACTTCTCCCATCACCAACTCGTCTGGTTCGCTCTATTTAAAGCCAACTTCTCACCAATGCTCATGTTAGCTTCCCGATGTGGGATTACGTTCAACCATTAGGAAAATTCCTTATTTTTCTTTCTTTTTTATAATCACTTCAGCCACAGAGTTCCAATCCAACTCCACCTCCTACACAGCTCAAACAAAAAAAAAATACTCCATTGTGCATCCCCGGACTTGAACCTCAGACCTCATAGTTACACAACACGCCACCTTGCCACTCCACCACAAGCTCTTTCTGTGTCACAAAATATCCTTAATTAATTATAAGGTCTATAAGCCAAAGTCCAGGTTCCATTAAAAGAAAAACCAAAATAAATTGCAAGAGCAAAGACTTGAACCCAGGCTCCCTTGCAACCTTAATGACGCCACAACCACTAGACCATATGCTTCCTTGTGTCATTTACTTAACACAATAATTTAAAAGGCCATCATCCAAGCATCCAGGATTTTATTCACTCAAAAGCAAAATTTTTGCTAGAGCCCAGGTTTGAACCCAAGATTTCTCAGACACTTCATAGAGCACTTAACCACTGAAGCAGATACACAATTGTGTCATTTCTGTGTACAATTAACTACTTATATACAACCTCCCTACGGACCCATACTCATGGCCCAATACTTCTAGGCCCAAATCCGGGGTGTTACATAAACTTAGGGATACACCCCAATCATTAATATGGACCAAATCACATGTCCACATAAAAAATAATCAATGCCCAAATGAGCCATTACACTTGGCTACTTCAACATGACACATATACACAAAATAGACAAGTTTCCTATACATGCCATGACCAAAATAATTGAACCCTTTTTATACCCAAAGTCCTTGAAGATAGTATGATCCGAGCTCCGACATCTCCCGATCCTTTGAGCTAGCTTGACGTATCTAAAGAGAAGGGAAAAAAGAAGAGGGTAAGATATAAAGCTTAATAAGTAAACATACAAATAATCTACATTTTTGCAATTATTGATAATCTATGCATAATTACCTATCCATTATGATACTTTTCATCATGTTATATATATATATACTTTACCTTTCATATTCATATGCACATGCTTATCCAAATACAGATCTTTCCATAATATCATCATAAACTAAGTCCTCATGGGGTTTTAGTTCATACCTGTGCCATGTTGCATACATGTGGCTTACTTAAATTTTACTTTCAGAATTCATATAATGTTACCCATTGGACGCTTGGAATATGATTTGAACACACAGAAGAAATGCACAGAAGTGCCCGAACGTAGCTTTGGCTACCTAACAGAAAGTGCACCGAAGTGCCTTATATCATAGAATCACATGCCGCTCTCAACAGGGCTACTCAAAAAGCTAAGAGAGTATCCGAACACAACTCAGGATACCCAGCACTCGGACCCTAGCATATATCACATATTAAATGAGCTCATAACACACATGACTATCCTATTGACATGTCACTAGTATCCTCAACTATTCCTAAGGTTTAAACAGATTTTAGACTTCCAGACCTTTACCAAACGTACTCGCATAAATGGTTTCTTTCACATGGCCAACATCTCATAATCATATAACAAGGCATCAAAACATGTTATATTATCAACATAGCTAAATAATCATATTAAGCAAACAAATATCAATAAATCATTTAATAGCAATAATTAATGTATTTATTTGCATATGTACTTACCTCGGTACAAAATATTAGAAATCGAGCCTAAACCTCGTAAACCTTGTTCTTTTCCCGATCAAGGCCTGTATCTCGATTCTCTTGATCTATAATACCAAATTTAGCTTGTTTAATACATACATTACTCAAAACGACCCAAAATTTATACTGGGGTAAAATTACAATTTTACCCCTATACTTTTATAATTTGCAATTTAGTCTTTACGCTCGGATAATACAATATATGGGATTTCTTAGTTACCCAAACCTAGCCGAACATTTTTCATGTTCATAACAGCCCACATTTTCCTTCCTGTCACATTTTTCTACCCCTTTATACAACTTTTACAAAATAGTCATTAAAGCTCTTTTCATAAAAATCTACTTAGTAAAAGTTGTTTACCATCCTTTAAACTCTCATATCCCTCCATAAATCATCAAAACATAAGTTTGTCATGCATGGGTAAATTTCTAAATATGAACCCTAGATGAAATATGGGTAGAAATAGAGAGAGCAAATTACCGAAATTTTAAAAATACGAAGAACATTAAAAACGGGGCTTGAAAGCACTTACTATAGAGCTTGGAAAGCTTGAAAACCCTAGCTATGGAGAAACCTAAAATTTCGGCAGTAACATGGAGAGAATGAGCTGATGTTTGGCTTATTTTCCCTTTTTATTTCATTAATATACCAAATGACCAAAATGCCCCTGATGCCTGTCCTTTAAAATTTTCCATACAAGCCCATTTAAGTCCAAAAACTTAAAAATTGGGAAAATTTCTCTTTAATACCTCCTAATTAATAATCCAAAGCAATTTCATACAACTTTCTTCTAAAACAAAAATTTTGCAACTTATTCAATTTGGTCCCTAATTTCCAATTAGACACCTTATACTTAGAATTTCTTCATGAAACTTTAACACATGCATATATTCATATTCTAAACCTCATAACAATCATAAAAGTAATATTTTAATGTCAGATTTGTGGTCCCAAAACCACTAATCCAACTAGGCCCTATTTTAAGATGTTAAAGAATTTTGGCCTCAAAATTTTACCTGATCAGAATAGATAGGGATACAGTTGACACATCGCATCCTCAGGCTCCCACGTGGCCTCCTTAGAGCTATGATTACGCCATAGAACCTTAACCAATAGGATGGATTTTCTTCTTAGAATCTTTACGTTGTGATCCAACATCTAAATTGGCTCCTCCTCGAAAGTCTGATCTGGCCTAACCTCGATCTCCTCTATTGGAACAATATGCGATGGATCAAAGCGGTAGCGCCTCAACAAAGAGACATGGAAAACATTATGAATCTGATCCAACTCTGGAGGTAGCTCTAACTGGTAGGCAACTGGTCCCACTCGTTTTAGTATGCGATAGGGTCTAATAAACTTAGGGCTCAATACCTTATTCCATGGCGAGACCTTAAGAAAAACGGAGTCTCCCACAGAATACTCGATCTCGTGTCACTTCAAGTCTGCATAAGACTTTTGTCTATCGAATGCCGCTTTCAGTCGATCCCGTATCAATCTGACCTTATCCTCAATATCAGAAATCAGTTTAGGACCCAGTACTCATCACTCACCCAACTTAGTCCAGCATAAAGAAGTGCGACACTTATGACCATAAAGTGCCTCATAAGGTGTCATCTGTATACTAGACTGGTAACTATTATTGTAAATGACTCTATCAATGGCAAATACTCCTCCCAACTGTCCCGGAAGTCAATTACATAGCTCCTCAACATATCCTCTAGTATCTGAATCACCCTCTAAGATTGACTATCTATTTGAGGATGGAAAGCAGTACTGAAGTCTAACCTTGAAACCAGATCCTCATGTAGCTTTTTCCAGAACTGAGACGTAAAGTGAGGATCCCTATCAGAGCTGATCAAAACCAGTACCCCATGCAGTCTCACTATTTCAGACACATACAATTTAGCCAGCTTCTGCAGTGAGTAATCAGTACGAACCGGTATGAAATAGGCGGACTTGGTCAATTGATCCACGATGACCTATATAGAATCCTTCTTAGTGGGTGTAAGGGGTAACCCACTAACAAAGTCCATAGTCACCCGCTCCCACTTCCAAAGTGGATCTTAATTGACTGCAACAAACCCGAAGGTAACTAATGCACAGCCTTAACCTACTGACAACTCAAACATTTACCCACAAAATCGATAATCTCGTTTAAGTCCTGGCCACCAGTATAACTCATGAAAGTCTTGGTACATCTTATTTCTGCTAGGATGCATAGCATAGGAGCTACTATGTGCCTTTTTCAGTATTGACTGCCTCAATTCAGTGTCTTCCGGTACACAAATTCACCCACAGAAATAGAGTACCCTTTCACTATTCAGTCCAAAGTCCTCAGTATCCCTACTCTCAACCTGTCAAAAACAAAGACCTAAAGATTCGTCCTCCAATTACTTACCCTTAATCTGCTCAATCTATGTAGGCTTAACCTGAAGCTCAGCTAGCAGACTTCCATTATCAAATAAACTAAGGCGAGCAAACATCACACTCAAACCAGTCATAACCTTATGGCTCAGTGTGTCAGCCACCACATTGGCCTTATCAGAGTGGTATTCAATTATACAGTCGTTGCCCTTAAGCAGCTCAATCCATCTACGTTGCCTAAGATTTAGCTCTTTCTCAGTGAGGAGATACTTGAGGATCTTGTGATCCGTGTAGATGATACACTTTTCACCATATAGGTAATGCCTCTAGATTTTCAATGCGAACACCACTGTGGCTAACTCTAGGTCATGCGTCAGGTAATTTGCCTCATAAGTCTTAAGCTGACGAGATGCATACACTACCACCTTACCCTCTTGCATCAACACATATCCCAAACTGACATGTGATGCATCACTCTAGATAGCAAACTCTTTTCCAGACTCTATAGTTAGTACAGTTTTGAGCTTTTCAAAGCTCTCTTGCTGCGCATCAGTCCAGTTAAATGGCACACCCTTACGTAGCAGCTTAGTCAAGGGTGTTGCAATCAGTGAAAAACATCCTACAAATCATCGATAATACCTTGCTAGTCCTAGAAAACTATGAATCTCAGATACAGTCTCAGACTGTTTCCAATCCAACAGCGTCTCAATCTTTCGAGGATTGACCCTAATCCCCTTAGCAGAAACCACATGGCCCAGAAATGTTACTTCCCATAACCAGAACTCACATTTACTGATCTTGGCGTACAGTTGTTGCTTTTGCAAGATCTGCAGAACCACTTTGAGGTGTTCATTGTGCTCATCCTCAGTCCTTGAGTACACCAGTACGACGTCAATAAATACCACCACGAACTGATCCAGATAAGGCTGGAACACTCGGTTCATCAGATCCATGAAAGCCGCTGGTACATTCATTAGTCCAAATGGCATCACTAGGAACTCGTAATGACTGTATCGGGTCCTGCATGCTGCCTTGTATACATCAGTCTCCTTAACCCTCAACTGATGATATCCTGATCGGAGGTCAATATTGGAGAAAATCAAAGCCCTTCGGAACTGGTCAAATAGATCATCTATTATCAGTAAGGGATACTTATTATTGATTGTCAACTTGTTCAATTGTCGGTAGTCAATATACATGCATGGATCTATCCTTCTTTTTCACGAACAGAATTAGTGCTCCCCACGGAGACACACTAGGGCAGATGAACCCATGATCTAGTAACTCTTGAATCTGAGCCTTAAGCTCCACAAGCTCTTTCGGTGCCATTTTATAGGGAGCGATGGACACCGGTGCTGTTCCAGGAAGGAGCTCAATCTGAACTCTGCTTCACGATTTAGAGGTAACCCATGTAGCTCTTCAGAAAAAATCTGGAAAGTCTTTAACCGCCCTGATATCCTTAACCAAAGAATCCCCAGAATCTGAAACACTGATATAGGCCAGATACACCTCACATCCCTTATGAACCAACTTTTCTACCCTCAATGCAGAAATCACATTTGATAATAGTTCCGATGTTTTCCAATTGTGACTACCTCGCTATCCTCCTCAATTCTCAGTAAAATCCTTTTTGTGGCACAATCTAAGCTTACTCGATGTTTAACCAACTAGTCCAGTCCCAGTATCAAATCAAACTCTCCAAAAGGCAGTTCCATCAGATTAGCCAGAAAAATAGCCCCTTGAATTTCTAAAGGAACGTCTCTAAACAACTTATTTACCCTTACTGATTGTCTCAGTGGACTCAGTACAGTCACCTCACTCGCAGTCTCTTAACCAAGATATCCAAGTTCTCAGACACAATACAGGCTATATAGGAGTAGGTGGATATATAGGAGTAAGTGGATCCTATATCTATCAGTGTAATATAAGGTACATTATAAATAAAGAACGTACCCGTGATAACGTCTAGAGCATCTCCATCCTCTCAGTGACGTGCAGCATAAACTAAATCCGACTGCCTCGCCTCAGTATGACCAGTACCTCTCCCCAGTGGTTTCTGACCATGGCCCAACCCATTACCACCTCTGGCTTGACCACGGCCTCTCGGTGGCTACTAAACTGCTCTCAGTGGTGGTGTAGTACCAGTACCTAGAGGTTGCATCTGATCGGACCTCCGTAGACACTCTCTAATATGGTGCTCTAATAAACCGCACCTCAAACAAGCCCCAATTCTTTTCCAACACTCGCCCTGATGGCGTCTACCATAATCAGTACACAGCGGCTGTCCAGTAGTAGCGATAAGAGCCCCAACTCTGATAAGCCTATCAACTCTGACCTTTTTTTTAGGCCTCTAAATGGAACTTAAGGGCTTTGAATCCCTCTTGCTTCTACCTCTCTCTCGATTTTGGTGCTCTGCGTGCTTCATTTCCTCGAGGATCTTTACCTTATTAACCAGTGCAAAAAATCTCGCACCCTCTACAAAGCTATCAGAACCCTCAAATTATCCCTGAGGCCATCCTCAAAGCGAACATATCATTCATGCTTAGTCGCCACATACCTCGCGTATAGTAGCTTAGTCTAAAAAATTCGGCCTCACACTCAGCCATCGATCTATATCCCTGAGTCAAATTCAAGAACTCTCTCCTACGTGCATCCATATAACTGGCCCCCACATATTTCCCCTAGAAGGCGGTCTTAAAGAACTCCCATGTCAGTCGATCGAGCTGAGAGCCCTCCTTAATAGTGAGCCACCACTGATACGCCTTATCACATAGCAGTGATACAGCACCCTCTAATTTCTACTTGGGAGTGCGGTCCATATCGTCCATAATCCTCTCTGTGGCCTCTATCTAGTACTCATCCACATTATGGGCAACTCCAGCAATACTCCTGAAAAGCTCAGCTCCATTAGACTGATATCATTCTGTAACTAACCCACGACTTCCAGCTCCAATATTGGGCCCAGTGACCCTCTCTAAAATCCTCAACGTGATCTGGAATAGTGTGTCATCCCCAGCCGCTCAATCATGAGATCCAGTCTCAGTCACAGATGAAACCAGTGTCTCGCTAGTATCCAAATTAGGCAGATTGCCAGATGACGAAGACCCAACTCGAGCATCTCTATGGCCTCTACCGTAGCCTCTTGTACCCCGTCTTCGAGTACCTCTGATGCTCATTGTCTAATTGCATTTTATCTGTATTAACAGTTTTATGCATTAGTTTATAGCTCCAGTGTTTATCAACAGATATTTTATGAAAATAGTATCAGAAGTGTGAAGTTTTTTTCGTACATTGTAGTGTCAATCAATGTTTATTAGCTTTACTACAATCTTAGTATACACTATTTTAAGTGTTTTCAGTACAATCTATCTATAGTCATCTCAGTATATACTACCTATAGCAGTTTCATGACATACTATCAAAAATAGTTTCAGTTTAATTAATTCACAGTTTTAGAAAACTTACTGGATCGGGGCCGAAGACTCGATGTACCACACTTTCAGTAAAAAATTTTAGAAATCAGTTCTCAAAAATCACGTCTTAAAAATCCACATCCACAATCGAGTTTTACAACCAGGCTCTGATACCACTAAATGTAACACCCCAAACCTGACCTGGTCGTTATGGCCGAATCTGACAGTGTCACATGTTAATGTGTTTGAAAACCGTAACTTGGGTTGAAAACTGTAACTTTACTTCAAACATTTTCAATTTAGAATCTTTTCATTATTACTTATTAATCCTATTATCGTGTTAATTAATCATTCAAAAGCTTTCAAAACATTTATTCTATGCGGAAGCTTTTAAACCACTTTGCATATTCGTGAGTAATTTGTTAAAACGTTAGGTTCTTTTGAAAGCTCGACTTTTCCTAAAACTAGTAGTTATAATCCATTACTAATAAAAATCCCAATTTTAAGAAAAATCGATAGAGGTCATATTTACAATAAAATTCCTAAACAAAATTTAAAATCTTAAATAAGTACAAAATAGAGTCAAACAAGGTTGTGTGGCCACCACTGAGTCCTCGCCGCACCGATCCGCCCACGCCTAGGGATTTCCTATATAGATAAATTAGAGGGGTGAGTTTATAAAAGCTCAGTGTGTAATCCCCATATAAAACAAGCAGACAAAATGCAGTCACAGTCTGGGCTTAAGCCTTTTCAGTATCAAATTCGGCCATTAAGGCCTTAGCCCATTTCAAGATCGACAATCAAGACATAATGATATACAATCACAAAATTCCTACCCAGCCAGCCTCTACACACCATCTCCATCCAACCCTACACTCCATGTGGGGATATAATCAACCCACCCATCCCTGCACTCCAAAAAGTACCGAATGCGGCACTAAACAGTGGTTTGTAGCTGAGCTGCCAGTAAATTAGGCTCGAGGCCTTTCAGTACACTTCTTCCGAACAATACCAACCCCCAACCCAATGTAACGTAACATACAGTAATGACATGCTATATCATGGCAACAGTGCATACAATATCAGTTCATTAAATATCATTATGTTCACTAACATGTAAATATATATATCAGTCATACAGTCATTTTGGTCAATTAGTGGTCTAGGTACGCTTACCAACCTTACAATAGGTTCACAGTTGCCTCGGGTGACCCATGCAACCTTAGCAACAAAATAGTGGAGATGGGCTCACATGCCTGTGTGGCCCACACGACCCAAAATGGCCTTAGCCGTGTGGATCACATGGCCTGACCCAAAAATCTTACACGCCCATGTGGTTCACCCGTGTGGCTTACATGACCCAATTCGGTCTAGCTCGTGTATCGTATGTGACAGCCCAAAATTGACCCTAGTCGGGATGTGGTTTCGGGACCACAAAACCGAGGCATAAAAATAATTTAAAATTTATTTTGATGCCTATGATATGTGTTAATTTGTGTGACATTTTGATGATTTGATTTAGAGTTATAAAGGTGAATTTCACTAGAAAGGACCTAGTAGTAAACTTTGAAAGTATGATAGGAAATGTGTGATGACTAATTAAAGCATGCATGCAAAACAATGGACTTGCATGTCAAATACCCCCTTTTATAGGTGGTGGCGGCCATGGCAAGAGAGGATGGGCTAAACATGTCATGAAACATGTTTTGTTGGTGCATTAGGGAGAAATAATAAACAAAGGTGTATGGGTGATAAAAGAATGAAAAAAAATGTGTGTGAGTGTGGTATTCCCCCCTTGCCGTGAGTTGAGAAAAAGGAAGAAAAAAATTGTTGTGTTCATCCTTTCTCATCTTTTGGCCGAAAATCATAAGGAGGAAGAAAGGATTTTTGCTCCATTTTTGGTTTAGAAGAGAACTAGAAGGAGATTTGGCTATACTTGCATCAAGATTAAGGTATGTTTGAGGTTGTGTCATGAGATTCATGCATGTTTTAGTTGCTAACTTGATGTTCATGTTAGCCATGGTTCAAATCTTTGTTATGCCATGGAAATGGTATTTGGCCAAGGTTGATATTGTGTTGAAGCCATTGCATGCTAAATGTGAAGCTTGCTAATGATGCATGTAATGATGGATTGACTACTCTTGAAATTTCTTTTAGTATTCTTGAGTAGGGCATTGAGTCCTTTGTTTAACCATGATCAAAATTAAAAGGAGTATGGTGTGTGATGTATTCGCCATGGTATGCTCATGAGCATGGTTTATACTTCTTGCATGATAGTTAAAATTTGTGTTTTGGATGGTTGTGAACACCTTGAAATTGCCTTGCATCTATATGTGTATATATGTTTGCACATGATGTTTCAAGTTATGAAGTAAATGATAAATATGTTTGTTTAAAGAAGAAATTGTTGAAGGATGTATGTGACATTGCAAGTATATTCGCTTAGTACATATATGATGTGAAAATCTTGGAATTTATTGTTGATTTTGTGCAAGTATGACTAAGTATAATCGGCCACATGAGAACTTGATGCTATATTATAATTATTGAGCTCAAGTATGTGGATGTAAGTGTGTCTTGCCCTTATAAGGGCTAAGTACGTTGGATTCCCCTTTGATATTCAAAACGACTAAATCAATTTATTTGTTAACATAAAGCTCAAGAGCAAAGAGGAACTAGCTCCAATAAAGGAAAAGAAAAGGTGATTGAATAGTCGTTGGAAGCGCTCGACAACCTCCAAGGTAAGTTTTTAAGTATCGAAACTTAGATTTTGATTCGATTGGTTGAAGTAATAAGCAAATCGAAATTGTGCCCTTGTATGTGGCCATTGAGCCGAAAATGATATTTTTGTTAAGTGAATTGTGCATAAAAGTTTTGTTATGAAATTGAAACAAAGATGTGTATGAATGTTCGAGTGATATCCGGGCTAAGCCCGAAGGCAATTGTGCGAATTATGATATCGGGCTAAGCCCAAGGCAATTGTGCGAAGTTATGATATCTGGCTAAGCCCAAGGCAATTGTGCGAGTTGTGATATCCGGTTAGGTCCCAAGGCATTTGTGCGGGTTATCATAATCGGGCTATGTCCCAAGGCGTTTGAACGAGTAGCTATATCCGTTAAACTCAAGGTATGTGATTTGAAAATTATAAGCTTGCTGTAAAATTTTCAAGAAATGCGCTTGTGAAATTCCCAACAACAAGGTATGTTTTGTGTGTGCTTTGCACACTATGAGTAAGTGCGTATGAGTATTCGCCCAATGATAAATGAGCTATCGGCCTTAACTAAGCCGTTATTTGTGTATGAATATAAGAGTTGGGATTGTGAAGTAAGCATGTCATAGAGAAATTGTACATATGAATTATTGTTTAGCTACTTGAATGCTATGCTTTGGTTGTGTGTAATTTATGGCTCAAAACTTACTAAGCATAAATTGCTTACTCCGTTCCTTTGTTTCTCTGTCTTATAGATTTTGCTCGTTAGCGATCGGATTCGGGATCATTGAAGTGAAGTCATCCACACTATCAAACCTCTTTTTGGTACTCTTTTAATTGAACTTTGGATATGGGATGTATAGGACTACCCTCGGTTGTTTTCAAGTACTTTGTGATGTATATATATACGGCCATGCGAAAATGGTTCGTAAAAGTGGAGTATGGAATTTGACCATTTGTGGTTTGTAATTATATTTGGTTTCATGATGTGATTATGGTTTGGAATGAGAGTGTTGGTCACATGATCAGCCATTGGAATGGCTAAATATGATTATATGTGGACCTATGTATGTCAAAATTATAGTTGGCCCATTGAAACCACAAAATAGGTAAAGTTTACCTTGAAAACAGATGCTAGCAGCAGCAGTGGTGTGTAATTGAAAAATCACCAAAATTCGTAGGAATGATATTAAATAGCAAATAAATTATGTAATCGAACCTTGATGAATCTACTTTCATATGAAAGTAACGAAACGATCATATGAACAGTATACTAAGAGATATTAAAGTTCTCGTGAGACAGGGCCAGAACGGTTTCTGGATCCCCTGTCTCGACTTTGAAAATTTACCATAAATTATCTAGAAAGAATTAGAAGTCATGACTTATATGTGAAGATTCCCCTTTAAGTATAGTTTCATTAGAAACAAACAAAATGAGCATTGAAACTCTGTACGAGAAGATATCAAGGTCGTAATACGCGAAGGTCAGGGTAGTCGATCCCTGTAACATGGGTGACTTTAACTAATAAACTGTACCAATTGGCCCGACCAAAAATTCTAGAAATAAATACATGGATGGATATATGAGTCTAAATTCAGGAAAATTTACGGAATCAGTTTCCGAGTTGTGTAACTCGAGATATGTTTTTTTAAGGTGACAGTGAGGCAGTTTTCCAGCTCGTCTGAGAATGTCAAATTGGTCGGTGCTATAAGTGGTTTTGGCTCGTTAACCCCTCGTGTCCGACACCGGCGACGGTCTCAGGTTCGGGGGGTTACATCGTATACGGCTTCTCTCATTGATCACATGACTGTGTTCCATTACACAACCTACTACACGGTGACCACACACCCGTGTGGTATCGAGAACCTCTTTTTTAGCTTTTTGTCGATTACTGCTTTTAGTGTTGTGGTTATACACCTGCTTGGATTTTTACGCCTAAAACTCCCGAGCACTTTCGAAACCTAGAATCAGCAACATACACTTGATTAAACAATTAAACTATCAAATACATCAAAATCTCGAAACAACGTATTCACTTTTGAGCGGTAAGCCATTACCTTATATTGAGTAGCAAGAATACCCTACCTTCAGAATGTTGATGAGCGATAAACAACCCTTCGATAAACCCCTAATCACCAAAAGAATCCATATCAACAGTTGTCCACATCCCAGTTTAAAGTTTACTCAAAACTAAACTTACAGAGAGGGTGAAAAGAACAATGCGCAGGAAGAAAGTAGAAATGAAAAGAACTTAAAAGGGGAAGAAGCCCGTGGGAGGAATTGAAGAAAGCAAACGATAGAGAGGGGGAAAGAAATCGTTAGGAAGATGGAGAGAAAACTGACTCTTTTTCTCAAAAAGAAAAGAAAATGATCAGATTTTGGATATTTTCCCCCATAATCCCCTAATTTCCTTCCACTTATCCCTTAATTTGCTCCCACACTTCCCCACACCCCTCAAACACTCCATAACCGTCTACTACTTCCCCACACACCTCAAACACTCTGTATTTCACCACACCTTAAACTCCTACACACTATAAGAAGCAAAAATAATACCCAAGTACAGCTCGAACCTAAGACCTCTAACGTTTTTAACACACCACTTATCCACCAGACTAGCAAGCCTATTCTGACATGTTTTTACAAACTTTTAACTATAAGCCTACTGAATAAAAGCAAAGCTTTATTCAATTAAAACAAAAATTTTGTTCAAGACAAAGCTTGAACCGAAGACTTCTCAGACACCCCCAGCACACATAACCACTAAAGCAGATACATGTTTATATCACAAAACACACAAATATAAATATAATAGATTTTTGGGGTGTTACATGTCAACTCTTCATAAATTATTGTTTGCGCTACTATATTTATATCAGGATTTTTCTCATCTTTATTCTTTATCTGTTACAAATGTTTATCTTTGAAATCAATTATATTACGTTTGTTAGATCCATGGGGAACTAATTTGGTAAGGAGATTAATGAGTGGATGTGGGATTAATTATCACCTATGTAAGGTTTCTTAGCGAATCAGTTGGTTGGGAAAGGAAGAACTTAAAACCCTAGGATTGACAACCCTAGGAAGTCATATAGGTTGGAATAGACCTAAAATCGGTATTTCTTGCCGTAAAAACCTTACCCCAACCCGATTTGACTCATTAGGTTAGCAGAAGGCTGAGAGACCCTACTAGATTAATGATTAGCTGATTGGATAGAACCCGAAGTAGGAGTTAATTATGAACATTGAAGCGAGTTAGTATTTTCTCGTAAAATTAATAAGTTAAAGATGTAGTCTTTCATTATTTTATTATTCTTATAAAATTCCTTTTATTATAACCTTATGAATATTCATAATATAATTTAATTAAAGTACTAACTATATCTATTAGCTTAGGAATTAGCTTCAGTTTAATCAAGCCCCATTTAGGTACGATCTTTTGAGTACTTCTAGTATTTTGTTGTACAATTCTATAGTATAACCTAACCTATTGTAACGCCCCAAACCTAGCCTAAACATTATGGTCAAATCTCAAAAGTTACATTAACATCACTCGAAATTATTTACTTATTGAAAAGAATTAGTTTTGAGTTATTTTGTGAAAACTAAAAGAATTTAAATATTTAATGATTTTGTTTCTTTGAGAAATACTTAAAAATATAAACATTTAAAAGGAAAGGGCAACATTATATTGTAATGACATTTTAAATTATTTGAAAATAAAGAATTTACACTTAACTATTTCTAAAATGTATTTGGGTAAAAATCTTTTGCATTAAACTTTCATAAACTACTTAGAAAATTACGAGTTATAATTTTGTTTAAAACCAAGTAAAATCGTAAATATTTTAAATAAATTCCATAATTTAAAATACTTGGAATCTCATTAATTTTGCATGCACATATGACAATTCTAAACTTTATAAAAATAAACCACAACTCAAAATAAAAAAAAATGTCCCAAGTCCAAAGTTCACAAACAAAATCCAAATAGTTTTAAAATTCATTATTAAAAATCCATAAGATAAACCCATCCGTGAGGCTTTACCGAATGCTGAATCCAAGTCCTATGTTCGAGTATTACCTGAAAGATTATAATACTAAAGGGGTGAGCTTTTAAAGCCCAGTTTGGGTCTTTTATGTAACGCCCCAAATTTGGGCCTAGAAGTATTAGATCTTGAGCGAGGGAGCAGTTGGGAAGCTGCTCATAAATTTTTAATTGTGTAAGAAAGTGACACAATTGTATGTTTGGCTTAGTGATTGTGTGCTTTGGAAGTGTCTAAGAAGTCATGGGTTCAAGCCCTGGCTTCCATAAAATTTTGATTTTTGAGGATAAAACCCCTATCTTGGCCAGTAAGGTTATAAGTTTATTTTGGTAAAGTATGACATAAAGAGCCTGCTGGTCTAGTGGATAGTGGCGTTGGATTGTGTTAGTGGTCTGAGGTTCAAATCCTTGCTTGTGCAAATGGAGATTATTTTTAATGTTGGCTATGGGAGGTTGTAGTGTTTGATTGAAACACTGCAGAGTGGACTGGGGTTTGAATTGGTTATGGAGGGATTGTAGAAGGGAGTTGAGGAAAGATATGAGGAGGGATTTTCAGAGGAAATCGAGGGGATTTGAAGTGGAAGGGAGTTGGTGTCGAATTTGAATGTTGGCACAAGAAGAATTTGGTTTTGGTACTCCCTCTCCTCATTTTTGGATCCTATCAATTGTTTAGGGGTTCCTTTCACTCTAGGTTTTGGATGGCCGAATATTGCTTTTCTCTCCCTCTCTATCTTATGGTTTTTGGAATTTCCTTTTGTGTCTTTGCTTATTCTCTGGTCCTCTCTCTTTTCTTCTGCCACTTTTTTCTCTTTTCCCTACCCTCCAGTCAGACATTTTTTTGTTGTTTGTTATTCTTCTTGGCCGAATGTTCAGTCTACTCTCCTCTCTCATAATTATTGATTTTTAACTCCTAGTGCTTGATCGATTGTCTTCTTATCTTCTCTCTCTCTCAATCATAATACATCGCCGAATACTCCTGCCTCTCTTACCCTCACTGTGTCGACTTTCCCTTTGTTACTATCTGCCATTTCTGTGGTCATTCTTTTCACCGGTTTTGCATGGGTAAGTCTGGCTCTTGTTTTAAGTGCACATTATTATTCATTCCTTTTTGTTTTCTTGTCGTGTTGGTAGCCCCCATCTAATGTATTCTTTGCTACTGATGCTTGCTAGGGGTGGTTTGTGCTAAGCCTCTGCCTTTGTCACATGGGGTGATCATTGTGGAAATAGAATGACTACTTCCCTTCTCTAAAGACGGTTTTACGATTCGGTAAGTGGTTTACGCTTGGTTCAAACGGTTGTACGAACAGTATGATCAAGGTTAATAGATTTGGTTGGTATACATATAATAATCGAAGAAGGGGGAAAGATCATTCTTGATCAACAGTTTTGGTATGTAGAGGCTTGGGGGTTCGAAATAAGGTATGTGACAATTGATCTTTTGGATTAGTATTATGGAAAGGAGTAGTATTAATTTAGTTACCTTGAGACTAATGAATGGTTGTGGTTTGGATCAAGGTTTGAAATACTCAAGGGGCTACGTCCGTGTTTTTGTAAATAGGTGTGTAAAACACTGCCATTACCGTAAATCGGCAAAAGCTGGAAAATAGGAACATTGATGCCACATGGGTGTACGATCGCTCGTGTGGTAACCCTAAATGCATAAACATGGGTACTAAATTTTGAGAGGCCACCATGGGCGATACCATGGACTTAGGCCGTTTTGGGTCATGTTGGGCCGAAATGGGCCATGTGGGCCCCACGGGCTTGTGGGCCCACTCAGGTAAATCACACGGACGCATGGAGATTTTTGGGCTAGATTGTGTAGTTCGCACAGTCAAGGCCATCTTGGGCTTCATGGGCCACACAAGCGTGTGGGCCCACATGGGTCCGCATTATGGGCTTTGGGCCCATTTTTACTGTTTGAATGTTAAGGTTGCACGGGTTACCCGAGACAATGGTGACCTTCTGTTGGGTAGGTAAGCGTACCTGAACCCTCATGTGATAAAATGACGATTTTACCCTTATGTGATAAAATGATGATTTTGCCCTTATGTGATAAAATGACAATTTTGCCCTTATGTGATAAAATGACGACTTTGCCCTCATGTGATAAAATGATGATTTTTCCCTTATGTGATAAAATAATGATTTTGCCCTTATGTGATAAAATGATCGAAATACCCCTATAGGGTAAAATGACCGAAATACCCTCATAGGGTAGAATGACCAAAATACCCCTATAGCGTAAACTGTAAGGTAAAATGACAATTTTATTCTACGATGAGGATGCCGCGTTATATGTATGTTGCATCCATGTATGATTTTATGTTGCATTGCATATGGTGGGATATATGATTTTGGAGGAAGTGTACTGTACTGATATGGTCTCACGGGTCGCGCAAGACGACTGTGGACCTATTGATGGCTTTAAGCCTACTATACTGGTAACTTTGCTGCAATACTGTTTTAGTGCCGCAACCGGTGCTACTTGGTGTGTAGGGCTAGGTAGGTCGATTTTATCCCCACATGGTGTGTAGAGTTGGTATGGAGATGGTGTGTAAAGGCTGGATTGGGTAGGATTTTTCTGCTTGCATACTGCACTAATTACTGTGTAACACCCCGAACCCGAGACCGTCGCCGGTGTCGGACACGAGGGGTTAACGAGCCAAAACCACTTATAGCACCGACCAATTTGACATTTCCAGACATGTGGAGAATCTGCGTCACTTTGCCGCCTTAAAAGCATATCTCGAGTTTCAAAACTCAGAAACTGATTCTGTAAATTTTCCCTGAATTTAGACTCATATATCCATCCATTGATTTATTTCTAGAATTTTTAGTTGGGCCAATTGGTACAGTTTATTAGTTAAAGTAGCCCATGTTACAGGGGTCGACTACACTGACCTTTGCGCATTACGACCTGGATATCTTCTCGTACAGAGCTTCAATGCTCATGCCGTTTATTTCTAATGAAACTAGGCTCAAAAGGGAATCTGTACATATAAGGCATGACTTCTAATTCCTTCTGGATAATTTATGGTAAATTTTCAAAGTCAAGACAGGGATCCAGAAACCGTTCTGGCCCTGTCTCACGAGAACTTTAATATCTCTCAGTATACTGTTCATATGATCGTTTCGTTACTTTCATATGCAAATAGATTCATCAGGGTTCGATCGTATAATTTATTCACTATTTAATACCCTTCCTACAAATTTTGGTGATTTTTCACATCCACATCACTGCAACTGGAAGCATCTGTTTTTAAGGTAGGCCTTACCTATTTTGTAGTTTCCATGGACCAACTATAGTCTAGTCATACATAGGTCCACATATGATCATGTTTAGCCATTCCAATGGCTGATCATGTGACCAACACTCCCATTCCAATCCATAATAACATCATGAAACCATATAAAATTACAAACCACAAATGGTCTAATTCCGTACTCCACTTTTACAAACCATTTTCGCATGGCCGTACACATATACATCACAAAAGCACTTGAAAACAACCGAGGGTAGTCCTATACATGCCATATCCAAAGTTCAACTAAAAGAGTACCAAAAGGGGGTTTGATAGTGTGGAAGACTTCACTTCAATGATCCCGAATCTGATCGCTAACAAGCAAAATCTATAAGACAAAGAAACAAAGGAACGGAGTAAGCAATTTATGCTTAGTAAGTTTTGAGCCATAAATTACACACAACCAAAGCATAGCATTCAAGTAGCTAAACAATAATTCATATGTACAATTTCTCTATGACATGCTTACTTCACAATCCCAACTCTTATATTCATACACAAATAACGGCTTAGTTAAGGCCGATAGCTCATTTATCATTGGAGCGAATACTCATACGCATTTACTCATAGTGTGCAAAGCACACACAAAACATACCTTGTTGTTGGGAATTTCACAAGCGCATTTATCAAAAATTTTTACAACAAGCTTATAATTTTCAAATCACATACCTTCGAGTTTAACCGGATATAGCTACTGCTCAAACGCCTTCGGGACATAGCCCGGTTATGATAACTCCGCACAAATGCCTTCGGACTTAACCCGGATATCACAACTCGCACAATTGCCTTGGGCTTAGCCCGATATCATAACTCGCACAATTGCCTTCGCTTAGCCCGGATATCACAACTCGCACAATTGCCTTGGGCTTAGCCCGATATCACAATCGCACATTCATACACATCTTTGTTTCAATTTCATAACAAACTTTTATGCACAATTTACTTAATCAAGAATATCATTTCGCTCGATGGCCACATACAAGGGCACAATTTCGATTGCTTATTACTTCGCTCAATCGAATCAAAATCTAAGTTTCGATACTCGAAAACTTACCTTGGAGATTATCGAGCGCTTCCAACGGCTATTCAATCACCTTTTCTTTTCCTTTATTGGAGCTAGTTCCCCTTTGCTCTTGAGCTTTATGTTAACAAATAAATTGATTTAATCGCTTTTGAATATCAAAAGGGAATCCAAGGTACTTAGCCCTTATAAGGCTGCACACACTTACATTCACATACTTAAGCTCAATAATTATAACATAGCATCAAGCACTCATATGGCCGATTATACTTAGTCATACTTGCACAAAATCAACAATAAATTTCGAGATTTTCACACCATATAAGTACTAGGCCGAATATACATGCAAATTTCACAAACATTCTTCAACCATTTATTCTTTAAACAAACATATTTATCATTTACTTCATAACTGAATCATCATGTGCAAACACATAGACACATATAGGTGCAAGGCCGAATTTCAAGGTGTTCATAACCATCCAAAACACAAATTTTAACTAACATGCAAGAAGCATAAACCATGCTCATGAGCATGCCATGGCCGAATACCTCACACACCATACTCCTTTTAAATTTTTGGTCATGGTTAAACAAAGGACTCAATGCCCTACTCAAGAATACTAAAAAGAAATTTCAAGAGTAGTCAATCCATCATTACATGCATCATTAGCAAGCTTCACATTTAGCATGCAATGGCTTCAACACAATATCAACCTTGGCCAAATACCATTTCCATGGCATAACAAGGATTTGAACCATGGCTAACATGAACATCAAGTTAGCAACTAAAACATGCATGAATCTCATGACACAACCTCATACATACCTTAATCTTGGTACAAGTATGGCCAAATCTCTTTCTAGTTCTCTTCTAAACCAAAAATGGAGCAAAAATCCCTTTCTTCCTCCTTATGATTTTCGGCCAAAAAGATGAGAAAGGATGAACACAACAAATTTTTTTCTTCCTTCTTTCTCAACTCACGGCAAGGGGGGGGGGATACCACACTCACACACATTTTTTTTCATTCTTTTATCACCCATTCACCTTTGTTTATTATTTCTCCCTAATGCACCAACAAAACATGTTTCATGACATGTTTAGCCCATCCTCTCTTGCCATGGCCGGCCACCACATATAAAAAGGGGGGTATTTGACATGCAAGTCCATTGTTTTGCATGCATGCTTTAATTAGTCATCACACATTTCCCTATCATACTTTCAAAGTTTACTACTAGGTCCTTTCTAGTGAAATTCACCTTTATAACTCTAAATCAAATCATCAAAATGTCACACACAAATTAACACATATCATAGGCATCAAAATAAATTTTAAATTATTTTTATGCCTCGGTTTTGTGGTCCCGAAACCACATCCCGACTAGGGTCAATTTTGGCTGTCACAACTCTCCCCACTTAAGAAATTTTCGTCCCAAAATCTTACCGTAAATAGGTTTGGGTATCGCTCTTTCATAGAGTTCTCGGGTTCCCAAGTAGCTTCTTCTATCCTGTGTTTCAGCCATAACACTTTCACTAGTGGAACCCGCTTGTTTCGCAATTCTTTCACTTCACGTGCTAGGATACGGATCGGTTCTTCCTCATAACTCATATTGGCTTGAATTTCAACCTCGATGGACTAATCACGCATGATGGATCGATCTATAGCGTCAAGCATCGAAACATGAAAGACGTCGTGAATCTTTTCGAGTTCGGGGAAAAATCAAACGATATGGAATCGGACCGACTCGCCAGATATCTCATATGGCCCAATGAACCTCGGGCTCAACTTGCCCTTACGGCCGAATCTGAATATCTTTTTCCAAGGCGAAACCTTAAGAAACACTTTATCCCCCACCTGATACTCAATGTCTTTTCGTTTCAGATCCGCGTATGACTTCTGACGGTCGGAGGCTATCTTCAGACTTTCACGGATTACTTTCACTTTCTGTTCAAGATCTTTAATCAAATCCACCCGAAAATTTTTCTTTCACCGAGCTCACCAAAACAATGGTGTACGGCATTTACGCCTGCACAAAGCCTCGTAAGGTGCCATCTTAATACTTGATTGAAAACTATTGTTGTGCGAATTCAATCAAAGGCAAATACCGCTCCCATGAACCATCGAACTCGAGGATGCAACATCTCAACATATCCTCAAGTATTTGAATTATCCGCCGGATTGACCATCGGTTTGGGGGTGAAAGGCGGTTGAAATGCAACTTGGTACCCAAAGCTTCTTGCAACTTCTTCCAAAATCGTGAGGTAAATCTTGGATCTCTATCCGACACGATGGAAATAGGCACCCGTGTAATCTCACAATTTGAGAAACGTATAATTCGCTAGTTTGTCCATTGAAAAATCCGTGCGTCGACGGGATAAAGTGAGCCGACTTAGTCGGTCTATCTACAACGACCCAAATCGCATCCTTCTTACTCATCGACAATGGCGGTCCGGATACAAAGTCCATTGTGACTCGATCCCAATTCCACTCGGGTATCGTGATCGGTCAAGTAATCTCAAGGCACTTGATGTTCCGCTTTCACTTGTTGACATATTAGACATCTCAAACAAAGTCGAGATGTCTCGTTTCATACCATGCCACCAAAACCGACGCTTCAAATCATTGTACATCTTCGTACTCCGGGTGGATTGCCATTCGGCTACAATGGGCTTCGCTCGAATTATCGAAATAAGTTCTCAATTCTTTGGAACACACAGACGACTTCAACCTCAAGCAATCGTCATCATCGATTTGAAACTCCGATTCCTTGTTCGAACACACTCATCCCGCTTGGCCACCAACTCATCGTCAACTTTCGAGCTTCATGAATTTGATGAGTCAATAATGGTTTGGCTTTCAATTCACTACTAACACATTGTCGGGTAGAATGATAAGTGTACATTCATCGTCAGAAGCTTAACAAAGATTTTCGCTTAAGGCGTCCGCAACCATATTAGCCTTTCCGGGTGATAATCAATGACAAGCTCATAATCTTTTAACAACTCGAGCCAACGCTTTTGTCAGAGATTTAAGTCTCTTTGAGTCATCAAATATTTGAGACTTTGTGATCCGAATACACATGGCACTTTTCACCAAATAAGTAGTGTCGCCATATTTTCAAAGCGAACACGATGGCGGCTAGTTCGAGATCATGGGTCGATAATTTCTCTCATGTGGCTTCAATTGTCTCGACGATAGGCCACAACTCGACCTTCTTGCATCAATACGCAACCCAACCCAAGTAGGGAGGCGCCACTATAGATGACAAACTCTTTGCCCTATTCGGGTTGCATTAGAATTGGGGCTTCACCAAATAAGTTTTCATTGATCGAAACTTTTCGACATTTCTCCGTCCATTCGAACTTAACATCCTTTTGGAGTAGCTTCGTCGTTGGCGTGGCTATCGTTGAGAAACCTTTACAAATCATCGGTAATAACCTAAGTCCCAAAAGCTCCAACCTCGAATATTTCTCGAGGCTTCCAGCTAAGTATGGCTGAAATTTTGTTCGGTCGACTCGAATACCCGATGCGCAGATACCACATGCCCCAAGAAGCTAACCTCTTAACCGTAACTCACACTTGTTGAACTTAGCATATAACCGCTTATCCCGTAAAATTTGCAAGACTAACCTCGTGTGTTCAAAGATGTTCGTTCTCATTTCTTGAATAGACCAAGATGTCATCGATGAACACGACTACGAACCGATCCAAATATGGTCTCAAGATCCGATTCATCAAATCCATAAATACCGTAGGGCATTAGTGAGCCCAAACGGCATCACTAGGAACTCGTAGTGACCATATCTCGCTCAAGGCGCTTTGGGTACGTCCGACTCTCGAATTCATGAATCGATAATAGCCCGATCTCAAATCTATTTTCGAGAACACCGAGGTTCTTCAGCTTGATCGAACAAATCGTCGATACGTGGTAACGGATATTTGTTCTTTATTGTCGCTTATTAAGTCGACGATAGTCGATGCACAACCTCATAGTTCCATCCTTCTTTTCACAAACAACAAGGGCGCACCCCAAGGTGAAAAACTCAAGCAGCAAAACCTCTATCCACCAATTCTTGCAATCGAGCTTTCAACTCCTTTAATTCCGCTGGTGCCATACGATACGGAGCTATCAAAATTGGAGTGGTACCGGTACCAATTCGATGCCAAACTCTATTTCCGAACAGTGGTAAACCCGCAATTCTTTAGGGAAACATCCGGTATTCACAAACCACGGCATAGATTCGGGTTTCTTTTCGACTCCTTGTCATCGAGCACATACGCAAGGTACGCTTCGCACCCTTTTCTTACATATTTCTGGGCCAACATTGCTGATCTTACAGCTGGCAACCCCTTTAAGTCCGTAGACTCAACCCGAATTATCTCGTTATTTGCGCACCTCGGATCGATAGTCTTGCTTTTGCAATTTACAACCGCATCGCATGGTCAACCAATCCAAACCAAGAATAACGTCGAATTCGTCGAACGGCAAAAGCATCAAGTCCGCCGGAAAACAATAACCTCGAAATACTAGGGGACTTTTCTTACACACTTTGTTGACAAGCACGTAATAACCCAAGGGATTTGACACCTGAATTACAAACTCAGTAGACTCAATGGGTAAAGTCTTACTGGATGCTAAGGTTTCGCATATATAAGAATGAGTAGAACCAGGGTCAATCAAAGCAATCACATTAGTATCAAAGAGAGTGAAGGTGCCGGTAATAACATCTGGCGAGGAAGCATCCTCGCGTGCGCGTATAGCATAAGTCCTTGCAGGATCACGAGCCTCAGATCTGATGGTAGCATCTCTAGATCCTCTCTGACCGCCACTAACATTGCCCATATTTCTAGGTGGCCTACCTCGAGTTGTGGTAGCACCTGGGTTCCCACTTTGATTTGCGTTTTGTTCAGATAATCTCGGGCAATCTTTAATAAAGTGGTCGGCTGACCCGCACTTGTAACAGGAGCGGTCATGGGATCTACAACTCCCCGAGTGCCATTTACCACAATACTGACACTCCATTCGGTTTCAACGATCATTCCCAACACCGAGACCGGTGCCTCAGATACCCACCGGGTCGATCACGATCTCGTCTACAAAGGCCCGGCGCCTCTAGACCGGCTCACATCATCTCGAAATCTCTTCGATGCCGCTTGAAGAGACTTTCCGAGGACCTTTTCAAATTCTCCAGCTCCCACATCAACTTTTTGATTCTCCTTTCTAAGCTCTTCGACTTTACAAGCTCGCTCAACAAGTACTACGAACTCTCGTATTTCGAGAATGCCAACAAACATCCTTATATCATCATTCAGCCCATCCTCGAGCGTTTACATAATAGCTTCGGACGAAACACATTCCCGAGTGTATCTAATGAGTCTAACAAATTTTCGTCGTAGTCGAGAATTTACATAGAGCCTTGCTTAAGATCAAGAAATTCCTTTCGCTTTTGGTCGATGAATATCTGATGATATACTTCTTCAAACTCGGTTTGGAAAAACTCCCAAGTTACTTGCTCCTAGGCACAACCGAAGTCGAGTACTCCACCAATAGTAGGCGGAATCGCAGAGCAAGGAGATAGTACACTTTAAGCACTCATCGGTGTACAAGATAGCTCATCGAGCACCGGATAGTGTTGTCCAACCAAAATTCAGCTTGCTCGGCATCGTCGTCATCCGTAGCTTTAAATTCAAGTGGCCCCATGTTTTCAATCCTCGTCGATCGGGGCTTACTTGACCTTATTTGGTCGGCCATCAAGGTATTGTAGGTGCGGGGTTGCATTAGTCGGGAATGGAGGTTGTGGAACAGTCGTGTTAGTTCGAATGTATTGGTTGAACCAATCATTCATCACGCTATAAAAGGCTTGCCTAGCCTCATCATTCGGATTGTTGGCCATAGGTTGAGAGTCCGCGGCCATGTCCCTTGCGCGGAGCAGCGCCACACTCTCCACATCATCAACTATTGCTCGGTTGGGATCCGGATCCATTGCTATAAACAAACACAAATTCGTAATGTCAGAAATCACCACACTATCAATTATCACTTAATGGCATGTATATCTAGACCCCAAACATATCACGGTAGTCCTAAAATCGACTAAACCGTGGCTCTGATACTAATAAAATTCTAACACCCCGAACCCGAGACCGTCGCCGTGTCGGACACGAGGGGTTAACGAGCCAAAACCACTTATAGCACCAATTAATTTGACATTTCCGCATGTGCTGAGAATCGCATCACTGTCGCCTTAAAAAGCATATCTCGAGTTTCAAAACTCGGAAACTGATTCCGTAAATTTTCCCTGAATTTAGACTCATATATCCATCCATGTATTTATTTCTAAAAGTTTTAGTATGGCAAATTGGTACAGTTTATTAGTTAAAGTCGCCCATGTTACAGGGGTCGACTACACTGACCTTTGCGCATTACGACCTGGATATCTTCTCGTACAGAGCTTCAATGCTTATGCCGTTTGTTTCTAATGAAACTAGACTCAAAAGGGAATCTGTACATATAAGGCATGACTTCTAATTCCTTCTGGATAATTTATGGTAAATTTTCAAAGTCGAGACAGGGGATCCAGAAACCGTTCTGGCCCTGTCTCACGAGAACTTTAATATCTCTCAGTATACTATTCATATGATCGTTTCATTACTTTCATATGCAAATAGATTCATCAGGGTTCAATCGCATAATTTATTCACTATTTAATACCCTTCCTACAAATTTTGGTGATTTTTCACATCCACATCACTGCAACTGGCAGCATCTATTTTTAAGGTAGGCCTTACCTATTTTGTAGTTTCCATGGACCAACTATAGTCTAGTCATACATAGGTCCACCTATGATCATGTTTAGCCATTCCAATGGCTGATCATGTGACCAAAACTCCCATTCCAATCCATAATAACATCATGAAACCATATAAAATTACAAACCACAAATGGTCTAATTCCAGACTCCACTTTTACGAACCATTTTCGCATGGCCGCATACATATACATCACAAAAGCACTTGAAAACAACCGAGGGTAGTCCTATACATGCCATATCCAAAGTTCAACTAAAAGAGTACCAAAAGGGGGTTTGATAGTGTGGATGACTTCACTTCAATGATCCCGAATCCGATCGCTAACGAGCAAAATCTATAAGACAGAGAAACAAAGGAACGGAGTAAGCAATTTATGCTTAGTAAGTTTTGAGCCATAAATTACACACAACCAAAGCATAGCATTCAAGTAGCTAAACAATAATTCATATGTACAATTTCTCTATGACATGCTTACTTCACAATCCCAACTCTTATATTCATACACAAATAACGGCTTAGTTAAGGCCGATAGCTCATTTATCATTGGAGCGAATACTATACGACTTACTCATAGTGTGCAAAGCACACACAAAACATACCTTGTTGTTGGGAATTTCACAAGCGCATTTACTCAAAATTTTTACAGCAAGCTTATAATTTTCAAATCACATACCTTCGGAGTTTAACCGGATATAGCTACTCATTCAAACGCCTTCGGGACATAGCCCGGTTATGATAACCCGCACAAATGCCTTCGGGACTTAACCCGGATATCACAACTCGCACAATTGCCTTCGGCTTAGCCCGATATCATAACTCGCACAATTGCCTTGGGCTTAGCCCGGATATCACAACTCGCACAATTGCCTTCGGCTTAGCCCGATATCACAATTCGCACATTCATACACATCTTTGTTTCAATTTCATAACAAACTTTTATGCACAATTTACTTAATCAAGAATATCATTTCTACCGATGGCCACATACAAGGGCACAATTTCGATTGCTTATTACTGCTCAATCGAATCAAAATCTAAGTTTCGATACTCAAAACTTACCTTGATATTATCGAGCGCTTCCAACGCTATTCAATCACCTTTTCTTTTCCTTTATTGGAGCTAGTTCCCTTTGCTCTTGAGCTTTATGTTAACAAATAAATTGATTTAATCGTTTTGAATATCAAAAGGGAATCCAAGGTACTTAGCCCTTATAAGGCCGCATACACTTACATCCACATACTTAAGCTCAATAATTATAACATAGCATCAAGCACTCATATGGCCGATTATACTTAGTCATACTTGCACAAAATCAACAATAAATTTCGAGATTTTCACACCATATAAGTACTAGGCCGAATATACATGCAAATTTCACAAACATTCTTCAACCATTTATTCTTTAAACAAACATATTTATCATTTACTTCATAATCAATCATCATGTGCAAACACATAGACACATATAGGTGCAAGGTCAATTTCAAGGTGTTCATAACCATCCAAAACACAAATTTTAACTAACATGCAAGAAGCATAAACCATGCTCATGAGCATGCCATGGTCGAATACCTCACACACCATACTCCTTTTAAATTTTTGGTCATGGTTAAACAAAGGACTCAATGCCCTACTCAAGAATACTAAAAAGAAATTTCAAGAGTAGTCAATCCATCATTACATGCATCATTAGCAAGCTTCACATTTAGCATGCAATGGCTTCAACACAATATCAACCTTGGCCAAATACCATTTCCATGGCATAACAAAGATTTGAACCATGGCTAACATGAACATCAAGTTAGCAACTAAAACATGCATGAATCTTATGACACAACCTCATACATACCTTAATCTTGGTACAAGTATGGCCAAATCTCCTTCTAGTTCTCTTCTAAACCAAAATGGAGCAAAAATCCTTTCTTCCTCCTTATGATTTTCGGCCAAAAAGATGAGAAAGGATGAACACAACAAATTTTTTTCTTCCTTCTTTCTCAACTCACGGCAAGGGGGGGGATACCACACTCACACACATTTTTTTTTTCATTCTTTTATCACCCATACACCTTTGTTTATTATTTCTCCCTAATGCACCAACAAAACATGTTTCATGACATGTTTAGCCCATCCTCTCTTGCCATGGCCGGCCACCACCTATAAAAAGGGGGGTATTTGACATGCAAGTCCATTGTTTTGCATGCATGCTTTAATTAGTCATCACACATTTCCCTATCATACTTTCAAAGTTTACTACTAGGTCCTTTCTAGTGAAATTCACCTTTATAACTCTAAATCAAATCATCAAAATGTCACACACAAATTAACACATATCATAGGCATCAAAATAAATTTTAAATTATTTTATGCCTCGATTTTGTGGTCCCAAACCACATCCCGACTAGGGTCAATTTTGGGTCATCACATACCGTTATCGATCGATCATGGTTACATCACCGATTATTATTATCTGACCGATTGATGTTATCAAAATGGCTAAAGCCTGCACCGCCATCACATCGAAATGGGCTAAGGCCCGCATCACATTATTATTGATATGGGCTTAGGCCCATAATGTATTTGCTCTCTGTATGTTTATCTTTTTTTATTATGGGATTACACACTAATTTTTTGTAAACTCACCCAACTGTATTAACTATACAGGAAATCCTTAGGTGGATCGGTGCTGCGAGGGACTCGAAGGTGGACACACAATAGCTTACGCTTCCAAATTTATCTTTTAACTTATAAGTAGTTTTATTTGGGTATTTTTATGTAAAAGGCCTCTTTATGTTTTATTCTTTAATTTAGGCTTTTATTATTTTATTATGATTTATACCTGCTAGTAATATGATGTCGGTTTTCAAAAGATATGCATGATTTACCAAAATACTGCGAATACGCAAAACTATTTCAAAAGCTTCCTCGATAAACGAGATTTTGAAATAAATAATGCTTTAAAGCAAATACTTTTAATAATGACGCAAGTTTTAATATCATCTTTTAGATTACACAAAGAGGTTAAAGAAAGAGCAAATTTTCCAACGAAATTACGTTTTGAAAAAAAAAACACTCCAATGTGACATCTCAGATCCGGCCATAATGTCTAGGCCGGGTTTGGGGTATTACATTTTACAAATAAAAGTAAATAAACACATAATATTCAATCAAGTAAATATTTCACTTTATGCACATGATCCTAGAAATGTGATTTTTATAAAACATTTATGCAGATTTATTTAAAACATTCTACTTATCACCACTACACACCAAAATCGAGTTCCCCAGAACTTGTCCATCCAAACACTTCAATTTGTGAATAGCATCATAGTAATGCAGATAAACTACCACTTAATAATATTTTGTATAAGCCACCACTTTTGCAGATAAACTGCCAATTCTTCCTCCTTTCACAAATCCCACCCCATGCATGTGAGTTGACAAAAAAAATCCACATTTTCACTCTAAAATCAATTTCTTGTTGGCATGTGAGACATTTTCATTATATCACTTATCACTTAAAATCACATAGGCATGCTTAACATGAAAATCACATATATACATATCATATCAATATTTCTCATTTTATAATTCATGCAAATTTCACATATGCCAAAATATCACATAACATGAGAATGAGACTATTATACACTTTGTTTCAATCAATAATAACCAATATCATACATGTCACAACAACAATGGTTTAGATTCACTTACTTGGATATTCCATTTTGATGGGTTTTTACTTCTTTTTCGAATACATAAAGATTCTTGATAAGCACAATCTTAACAATGCTAATAAATTTTAACAACATGAAACATATTTTCATATTTTTAATTAGTGCAAAACCCACACCTGATTGTAGATTCGATGTGTTACAACTCTATAAGACACCTACACTTGGATCTATTCAATGGATTACCTAATCACACAAATGGTAGTCATTCGTTAAAGTTTTCCATGATCATCATAAGAGATAAGTTAATTAAAAAAATCCCATTTGACACTTACCCTTATGAATGTTAAGAATCAAGATTCCTTTTCCAAGTTTAATGATTTCCTGGGTTGATGTCAAGCATGTTGGAAAAAACGGGTTTGAAAAACACAGAAGAAAATAAATTTAGGGAAAACAAAGTTTTAAAAAAAATTATAAAACAAGATATTGGTTGTGATATCTAAAGTAATAAACACTTACTCAAAATTGTACCTTTTCAATTCGTCAAGGATGAGCGCTTTGACCGATTAGTCTTCTTCACTATTCTCGAGCTCACATCTACCGAGTGTGGGCTCGATTCGAATAAAAAAATCACAAAAATTACCAGTGGGGTAAGTTTGCAATTTCTCTAAACTTTTGAGTCAGATTTTAAATTAGAAAAACATCTCTAGAAATTTTCTGAAATAATCTCTTTAAAGAATTTTCTCTCTACAATTTGCTCTTGAATTCAAGTGTGTGTAAAATAATGACCAATGCTTTCTTTAAATAGGGAGAGTTTGGAGATTTCAACTATGATTAAACTTAATAACTTTAATACTAAATTTAATATTAAATCTTACTAAAATAATAGAATGTTTATCTTATAGATAAACATTTAATATTAAGATAATCAACATAATATTAAATTAATATAACACTATTAAGATAAGTATTAAATTTAATTTAATATTAAATTATTAAAATAATATTATTTTTGGAATAGTTAACTTGAAATCAAATTCTCTGGCAGAGTCCCAACAAGAGTGCAACTCTTCCACTACTCAACCACCAAAGACCAACTATTGATGGCCACTGAGACGCTACTGTCGCAGTCACCAGCACTGTTGAGTTTGGTGTTGTAGGTGTAAGACCCTTACGACACCTCGAGTCAATTCACCACGCCGACTCGATTCGTCTCAGTCTGAACTGGTCGGTCTGTCATTCGCTTTACATATCGAGCTCGGTTCGACCAAGTTTTGGATTTTGGTCTTGATTTTGGGCTTCTAGGCCTAATTTACGATCTCAGGTCCGATTTTCAAGTTCAATTACCCATTAGGACAATTTTCTGACTTGAAAATTAATTTTTCTAAATATCACTTAAAATTTTCAAATTAATTTTTCAAGAAAATTCTTTAATCAAATTCTCTAGTTGAACAATTCTCAATGTAACGGCTCGTTTTTAGTCAAATCAGAGCAGTGGTTTCAGAAACAAAAATTTGAAGTCAAAATAATTATTTTATTATTATTATAATGTTTACAGTATGAGAGAATAATGGTATGAAAGTTTCGTTAAGAAATTTTATCGTTTGAATGGTTAATTTGATTAAAAGGACTAAATTGCATAAAGTGTAAAACTCGAGTTTTAATAGATAAAGGTGTTTAATAGCTATGGATTATTAAGTAAAGGTCTTTATGTGGTGAATAATCCATTAAATCACATAGTGGACACTTTTGGACATTAAATGGATGATATTAATGGTTTCATACTAGGGTTAATTTAGTAATTAATCTAATAACTTAAAATTTAATTAAGTAAAATAATGTATCATCTTCAAAAATACATTCCACCATCAAATTTTAAACTTAAGAAGCCATTAAAATACCTTGAAGCTTTCAGCAATCCTAATCTCTCAAAATAGGTATGTATTTCGTCCCGTTTTTAATGATTTCTATGTTTTTGAGATTTTTGTAGCTTAATCTAGCTAGCCTAGGGACTAATTTGAAAATTTTTTAAAGGTTTAGGGTTTTTTCATTCATGAATATTGGTGTATTTTGATGATTAATGGTAGAAAATGCATGCTTGTTGTTAGATAAACAACATCTGTAAAGTGATTTTTAGTAAAATGTCCAATTAGGGATTAAATTGAGAAATGTTAAAATTTTGTGTTTAAATTGTGAAATAAATGAAAAATATGGGCTGCTAGGGACCTATTTGAATTTTTGCTAGCATGGTTTTTGTTGAATTGCATGAATTTGTGATTTTATGAAATAAGGACTAACATGCAAAAATATGAAAAGTTAGGGGTAAAAGTGTAAAGTGGCTTTAAAGTGTCTTTTGGACTAAATTGAATAGAGAGATTATTTGTATAGATCAAGAAAAGAAAAATATAGACTTAGATCAGGGAAAGAAAAAGATTTTGGAATAATCAACTCGTTTTACCCTTTTTACATCCGAGGTAAGGTTGTATGTAATAAGCATTGTTATAATTGTATTTTAAATGATTTAATATTGCATAAATTGTGAATACAACATTGCGAACCTATTCGATGAAGGTTCAGCATTGGAAATCCTAGTTGAACCTTAGGAATAGATTAGGATATGAATGACATGTCATTAGGGGTTATTATTGCTTTGGGTGCTGGTCCGTACATCCTACCGATGGCTGAGTTATTCAGCATGTGTTGCGGATTCTTGTCAGCTTGTGTGAGCAGCATAGTGTAGCTACGTCATGACCATCAGCTTATGTGAGCAGACCCATTGATAGCTAGAGAGTGAGCATTATTGAGATAGCTTCTGTAACACCCCAAACCCGGCCCAGACGTTATGGCCGGATCCGACGTGTCACATTGAAGTTTTTAAGAAAACCCATGCCTCTTTCAACTTCCTTCTTAGTGTTTTAAAAGATAGTCATTGCTAAGTTAATAAAGTGAATGGAAGCTGTGCACCAGGTAGGTATCCGAAATAGAGGAGGTGAGCCTAGAAGGCTGCTTAAGTACCAAGCTCTTGATTGGGTCCAATCCTAGACATGCCCACAACCATTGCCACACTTTGGTGCTAGGTTAGGTTTTGAGAAAAATGAGTTGGAATTCATTTAAGTAGATATTTTTGATAAACTGATTAATTGTATCATTGCGTCATTTTGAAAACAATTATCATTTTGGAAACGCTACCTAGGTCTAACTCATATTGTTATCGAAAAATATAGGGTATAAGATAAAATAATCCCGAAAAATAATTAAAATGGCCTTATTACAACCCAAAACCAAATAATAATATTAATAAGATAAAACTTATAAAGAAATAAATCGGCTACTTATTGCAATTAAAAGAAATGTAAATGAGTGTGGCCATCTCCGAGTCCCTCACAGCTCCAAACAATCTAAGCTTAGGGATTACCTCACATTAGAAACGGGTGAGTTTACAAAAACTCAGTGTAACCCCAATAACAAACAAACAAGAAATAACACGGTATCAAGACAATCGGGCCAAAGCCCTATTTAGTCTTGACATATGTCAATCAAGCCTTTCGTTTAATCTACTTAGGTCAAGCCTTTTCATAAATCATATCATCGGGCGAAGCCTTTATCAGAAACGGTATGGCCCTTAGGCCCATTTCAATATCACATGTAATGTCAATGAATGTATGCAAGCCCATTTGGGGTGACTACTCAACCCACCATCCGCTACTCTCCACCCGTACCAACCAAGCTCTCCATGTGGGGAATAACTCAACCCACCTAACCAAACTCTCCACTGGCAGCGTAGCTGCTTTATCATATGACTGGAGGCCTAGCCTCTTTTAATAATTGGGGCAAAGCCTTTTCTGATAAACTGGGGCAAAGCCCTTTTCGGTAAACTGGGTAGAGCCCTTTTAGCACGTCCTTCATCAATATAACCCATATCCCATGCAATATGTCATGTATGCAGAATGTCATGCCCATATTTGAATCAAACAATCACAGTCAAGTCATTCATATCACCAACATATATTCACAATCAAACCACAACCACACAAATTAAGTCACCACTTGCCCACAAGGGCAAAACAGTCATTTTTCATATTATAAGGGTATTTTCATAATTTTACCAAAAACCAAGGTTTTCCATGTTCATTACAATTTTTAATATTTCCGAGTGTTTAAACAATGATCTTTAACCCACTTATCAAATCCGGGCTTTTGGGCCCAAAACCCCCTAATGGGCCCTACGAATGCTGATTTAGCCCACAAAGCCTACTTAACCCAAATTCTACAATAATACTAACCATGTTAACATGCAACTTTTCCAAATTCCATTTTCTATCAATTTTACCCAGCCCATTTGGCCCAATTCTAGCCCATTGAGGCCCAACTTACCATCGTGCACAAAACTGAGTTCTTACCCGTTCTATCGATCCAAACATCGATCTTATCGTATTTATCGCATCTATACCCACACGCAACATTACAATTTCTCGAAATGCCGGTATTTTAGTATTTCAGCTTCTCAGCAGATATTAATCTAAGCTACTACGAGGGTTAGTACACACCTGTTATGGGTTGAAGTTGAAACGTTTCCATACTCAATCACCTACGATAAACCACCACCTGTCACTCAGACTTAACTAATCCAATATCAATATATGTAAATCCTAAGCACATCAGTCAAACGGAACATAAGGGCATATTCGTCATTTTACCATACAAGGGTATTACGGTCACTGTACCTACAGGGCTTTACTATCTTTTACCTATTAGGGTATTTCACTCATTTCATCCTACAAGGGTGTTTTGGTAAATCTACAAACCAAGGGTATTTCAGTAATTTTGTAAACCAATGGTATTTCTATAATTTTTAGAAAGTCAAGGGTATTTCTGTAATTTTGTAAATTAGGGGTATTTTGGTAATTTTACAAATTGAGGGATTTATGTAATTTCACAAACAAGTGGTATTTCGGTAATTTTACAAACTAGGGGTATTTTCGTAATTTTACAAACTAGGGGTATTTTGGTAATTCTATCCTATACGAGTATTTCAGTAATTTCACAATCGAGGGTAAAACGGTAATTTTGTAAACTGAGGGTAAAATGGTAATTTTGTAAATCGAGGGTAAAACGATAATTCTATAAATCGAGGGTACTTTGGTAAATTTACAAGTCGAGGGCATTTCAATAATTGGTAAACTAAAGTATTCTAAACACGGATAACAATACAAATGGCCCTAAAGCCCATTCTCGGCCCAAATGGGCCCACACGCTCATGTGGCCCTTTTAGCCCAAATCTAGCCACGAATATGAGATTCACCTAGCCTAGTCCAATATTTACTACACAATCAAACAACTTATCCAATTGGGCCCGTAGGCCCATTAGGCCCACATAGCCCCTTTCGGCCCATCGCGGCCCGAAGTAGCCATCCTATAGCTAGAGTAGTGAGAAATACACACCTGATAGGAGACTGGAGTTAATCCAGCTCCGAGCACTCTTAGCCGACGCCCAACCCAAACGAGCACGCCCTACAGCGAAAGGGATCAGCCAAGAAAAGGTACCTTTACACTCCTCATGGTTCCCTCTATTTAAAGCCAGCTTCGCAACCACTCTTATGCTAGCTTCCCGATATGGGATCCCTCCAACATCAGAGTTTAAATTCAACACCAACTCTTGCCGCCCCCTGTTAGCAAAATAAATGCTCCTTGCTTGCCACGGGATTCGAACCCATGCCTCCCCTCAGATGCTCCACACGCTACTTGCCGTTAAGCCACAAGGCTTTTTGTGTCATATTTTATCCCCAATTAATTATAAGGTCTAAAGGCCAAAGTTTAGGTTCCCTTAAAAAAACCAAAATAAATTGCAAGAGCCAAGGCTTGAACCCAGGCTCCCATACAACCTTAATGACGCCACAACCACTAGACTACAAGCTTCCTTGTGTCATTTATTTAACACAATAATTTAAAAACCCTCATCCAAGCATTCAGGTTTTTTTTTCACTTAACACCAAAATTTTTGCTAAAGCCCAAGTTTGAACCCAAGATTTCTCTAACACTTCTCAGGGCCATCACTACAGGAAAATTGGGCTTTAGCGGCGTTTTTAGTGGCGTTTTAACAAAAAACGCCGCAAATATTTTACATTAGTGGCGTTTTCAATAAAACACCGGTAAAAACAGAGCAATAGCGGCGTTTTTGATCCAAACGCCGCTAAAACTGAGCAATAGCGGCGTTTTTGTCCAAAACGCCGCTAAAAACTGAACAACAGCGGTGCTTTGGGAAAAACGCCGCTATAGGTCGAGGTTTTAGCGGCGCTTTTGAAAAAACGCCACTATAGGTCGAGGTTTTTAGTGGCGATTTTGAAAAAACGCCGCTATAGGTCGAGGTTTTAGCGGCGCTTTTGAAAAAATGCCGCTATAGGTCGAGGTTTTAGCGGCGCTTTTGAAAAAACGCCGCAAAAAAGTAATTTAGTTTATGGGTTATGGTTTAGTGATCAGGGCCTAGAGTTTAGGATTTGGGATTTGGGGTTTGGAATTTAGAGGTAAATATGGTAAACTACTTAACTTGTGTATCTTGGATTTTTTTATAATATAAATCTAAATAAGATAAATATAAATTATTATTTTAAAAATAGGTATATATATATGTTTTAGGGCTATTAGGGATTAGAGGTTATGATTAATGATAAAAAATTAATTTATTTTAGAGTTTTGGTAAGCATTAAGATTCTATTTGAATTACTTTTGTCCCTTGTTATATATATATATTAAACTTCTAATATATATTAAGATTATAATATATATTTAGGGTGTAAGTTTAGGTTAAGGGTTTAAGGAAATGATGATACTATTAGCTAGCTAGAAATTAACTGAAGAACATTTGGATTTTACTAAGATTCAAGCTATTTTGTATATACTCATATTATTTAATATAAGAATATAAACATATATATATATATGTGTTTTAATTTGTACTACACTAACATTGGCCACACGAATTCCAAAAAATATGTCTACGATTATGGTTTAGGGTTAACAGCTTTTAAAGTACACTTTATAGTTTGGGCTTTATGGTACTCTAGGAGTTATGGTTGGTTTAGGGGTTACCGAATGGTTTTGGGGTTTAACGTTTAGGGTTAGGGGTTTTGTGTTTGTGGTCCAAGGTTTAGGGTTTAGAGTCCAAGTTTAGGGTTTTAAATTTAGAGTATAATTTTGGATTTTAATGTAGAAGATAAATGTATATAAGATAAATATATATAAATTATTATTTTAAAAAATATATAAATATATATATGAAAAGTGGTTTAGTGTGCAATTGTGTACGTGAACTGTAATTTGATCTAGATCTTGTAAAATATTTACACGTTATTGATATAATAAATAGCATCATGTTTTTATTTAATTAATTTATATGCATACATAATATGTATTTTAAAATGTGTATTAAATCAAAATTAAAATTTTAACTGTAGTTAGGGTTTAGAGTGTAAGTTTATAGTTTGAGGTTTGAATTAGTTTAAGGTACTATATAATATTATTATTGAAGACTGAACCAATATTTAGAATTTTATGATATTCTTGCAAATTTGTACTAAACCTAATATATTGAAGATTGAAATAATATATATTTTGTACATCACAAGAATATTATTTAGATATAATTTAAAAGAAATTCTAAATATATATAGTTTTAAATTTTGATAAATTTTTATAAAATATTCACGTATTAGCGGCGTTTATACATAAAACACCGTAAAAGATAGGAAATAGCGCGTTTTTAGAAAACGCCATAAAACTTCAATATACATTAGAGTAAAACGCGTGCTTCCTCTGAATAGTAGCGGCTTTAGCGGCGTTTCTAATATAAACGCCACAACTCGTATTAGAACGGCGTCGTTTTGTAGTGTAGATAAAAGGGCGTTAGTGGCGCTTTACTGAAAATGCCGCAAAAGGGCTCATTACCGGTGCGTTTCTGAAAACGCCACAAAATTTCCTTATTTGAAACGGCGTCGTTTTTTCTCTCCTGTGGTTTATGCCCTTTATCCGAAATCAATTTTGATTTTTGCTAAGTAATTTTCCCCCATTTCGTCTCTTACTTACCTAAATCCCTAAAACAGAAAACCCCTCTTTCTTTTTCCCCAAATCATCCCCTAATTCCCCAAACCCGAAATCCCTAACATTTTTCCCAAGTCCCATTTTTTTCCCTTAATCTGTTCCCCCATCCCCGAAATCCCAGCTTCTATATTCTACTGTTTATAGGTATACCTATTCATTTCCTCCCAACGGATTGCTGGGTGTCTAGTTGCAGAACCAATAAATGAAGCGTTTGAAGTTCTTTCATATCTAGTTGGTGAAAGACAGGATGGTGCCATAGCAAAGCGAAGGTCAAACCCAATCAAACTTCAGTTTGGGGAAATTGTTTTAGAGAGGGAAGTCATAAAAAGAGCTCCTTCAGAGGTATTGCATGAAAATCACACTGAGCAATTCTCGTAAAAAGGAAGCAAGACACTGTTTGTGGCATTAGAGCAATCTGGGTCACTCCTCCAACAGGAGAAAAGGCATTGCCACTCAATTGTTGGAAGCAATGAGGTAAATCCTTGACCATTTTAGTTAACTCAAACTGTTGTTTCAAAATGGCTTTGGTTTTGGTGATGTTTGAGTGTCTTACACAAGATATCTTGACTCATTTTGAATGCCCGCTCATTTTAGCCTTGTACTTATTTCATTGACAATATATATCACAATGAGAATCGCTTAAAGCATAACCTAAGATATTATTATTGGATATCAATGAGATAGTTAATATATATAAATAGCAAAACAAATAATTAGGTTAGCATAATCTCAAAAGAGATGAGAGCATGGCATTCTGTTGTTTTTTATGCGTAAATCAGCTGATTTGACTAAGAAAATAATGCTTTTATGTAGCCTTCTTTCGAGGTACACTTCCTTTTTTGTGCTCTAGAGGTCAAGCAGGGCACTACCTAAAATTGAGCCAAAATTCATAATTCAAGCAGGCAAAAGTTATCTTAACCCAACAATGCCTGGTATTTCTTATGTCATTGTTGGTTGATTAACTCTGTAATATCCCTGTCGACATGGCTGATTTGATGCTTAGGTGATCCCTTTGATGCTTATATGATCCCCTGCAAGATCAAACAAATTCCCCAGAGTGGAGAAGTTAAAAGTGTTGAAAATAGTAATTGCAATGAAACAATCTTACATGCTTAGTCATATCTCCGAAAGTAGCTACTTTTGTTTTATGCTTTTGGGAAGCAGTACATGAAATTTTGAGTCGGAATTTGGTGATTGAACTGCAAGGCCTATTTCTAGCTCCAATTCAGTCTTGTATGTATGTATGTATGTATATGTGTGAATTGGGTCAATGATCTTTGGTCAACATTGCAGCCCCATTTCTCTTTGTTGGTTGATAAATTTGGAAATTTTATCTTTGTGATATGTTTATATAGATATATGTTTTAATAATGGAAATGTATTGAAAATTGTCAAAATATTGATTGAATTAATTGATTGTAGTTGTATATTTTGTGGGATATTAGCATCAATAGTTAAAATAGAGGAAAGTAAATTATTTATATTTGTCCTATCAAAATGTTGGAAAAACAATTCCAATGATTAAAATTTTATATTAAATTGATTTTATTTTAAACAATTCCTATCAGGTAGCTGTTGCATTCATAATAGGAAATATTTATACCAAATTGCAATGATAATATGTATACAATGTAACTTATTGTCTTTTAATGGTATTGAGCTTGGTCATATTTCTCCTCATAATGGTCTTCATTAGGGTGACTGTTACTTACTGTCTTTCCCTAGAATTTTAACTATGATTTTTAGTGGAAAATCCGGCAACTTCGGTTATTCCAACAAAACCAACCCTTTGTCCCCTTCTTTGTCTCTCTTTTATATTTTTCTCTGTTTTTTTTACTTAATTCAGATTTTTAATTTTCGTTCTCATGATACCATTGTTGACGTAGCTTTATTTTTAGTAATTCTTGTAGCTTCTATTTTTTTATCAATTTATTTGTTTATTCCCACCTGTTATTAGCAAATATAATTAATATTATACCAATCATTAAATATTGTTTATTTTAGAACTCATTTGATTGTTTTGTCAACCGTAAATGCACTTACGTTCTTCAAATGCAATGAGTAGGGAAGTCTCTCGACATTATTAGATATCAATCCCAAGCATCTCCAAATAAATCCTCAAGAAAACATTTCCAATTCAATCAAGGTAAACATTGTCTTCCCTGACATTTATGTTTCTTTCAACATGTTTTTCCTTTTATGTTTTTTATGTTTATGATGAAAGATTCAACATCTCTAGAAACTGAATCATACATTTTTTCTGCTAGGATTAGCAATATAGTATGAATCATGTAGAAGCTTACTTATCTTTTATTTGCAAGAAACAGATTTAGGTAATGGAAGATGTATGCCTGTGTGTTTGTGTCTCTATATATGTATGTATTTGGTACTAGATGAAAGCTTTACTCCAGTTTTGAAATATAGACCAGGTTTTGCATACATTGATCATTTTCTGGCTCTTTTCCTTCGAATACATGGTTCTCTTGAAACTAAATGCTCAGGTATTTTCTGCATATTCTGTGATTCTTATTAGATAAGTTATAAATCAACAGTTATGTTAGTTTTGATCAAGGCCTCTGTAAACATAAAGTTGGTATTCTGGTTACGAGAAGTTAATGTTTATGAGTTTTGTGGAGTATGATTCTGCACATGCAAAGTTGGTTTGTTTAAAGCTGTGCATTTTCATGTTTACATACTAATGGTGATTCTATTTTTCTTTTTTAGATGTTCTTTTGGTCTGTTATCATGTTTCTATCCAACTTATGTGTTTACTGTGCAGTTTTGCCATATTTTGCTAAGGTGTACAGCTTTATTGGCAGTGTCTTTGATCCTGGTACAATGGGCACTTGCAAAACTGATATAGGTAAAGTATTTATATTTGCTTAAACTAAAATATATTTGGTGCTACTCGTATAACCTTACATCTGTTCTAGTTACTATCGAGCACCTGAATTAATATTTGGTGCAACTAAATACAGCACAGCCATTGGCATTTGTTCTAGGTACGTACAAGTTTCGTTGCTAAAATTTTTCCTTATTTCTATGCATTTTCACTTTAAATTACTTAACAAATATTACTTTTTGACTCCACCCCTGTTTTTCCGGTGAGAGTGGAGTAGACTAGGTACGGTTTTATTAAGGTAGGCTTTATTTCAAAATTCTAATCAATAATAGTTTTATCATGATGATTTTGGAAAAATTAATATTTTGGGGTTGCGATTTTCTAAAGATTTAATTGCTAGTTCTCTTTGGAGTAGAACTATTTTGTTTCCAAATTAATTTTAAATATTTGGTTCAACTTAATTATTATTTGATTCAACTTAAGTATGAATAGGTATGAATTAATTTTATTACCGTGTAGCTTGCTTGTCCATTACAATTACAACAATAGCTGACTTTCTCTCCAACCTTATTTTAAATATTTTAAAGATTCAAAGTATATAGGTTGGAAACTCGACGGGTTGCCTTATATCGAGTCATAAGATATAATGGATCCTCCTAGGTGTAACAACGCCACGTATGATGAATCTTAAAAATTCAAAAAGACTTGAAAAAGTTCTATCGAGCTCATTTACTATTGAATATTTATATAACCTTAATTTATTTCCAATTTACTTATAAAAATTAAACTACGATTCTTTTTTGATGTTATTATATTCAAATTACTATTTTTTATATTAATAATGTTTTATTTTAATATTTAGTATTTTTAAATGTCTTTAAAAGTTATAACTAATTTTTATCAAAATTACAACAATAGTGACCTTCTCTCCAACCTTATTTTAAATATTTTAAAGATTCAAAGTATATAGGTTGGAAACTCGACGGGTTGCCTTATATCGAATGCAAGATATAATGGATCCTCCTAGGTGTAACAACGCCACGTATGATTAATCTTAAAAATTAAAAAGACTTGAAAAAGTTCTATCGAGCTCATTTACTATTGAATATTTATATAACCTTAATTTATTTCCAATTTACTTATAAAAATTAAACTACGATTCTTTTTGATGTTATTATATTCAAATTACTATTTTTTATATTAATAATGTTTGATTTTAATATTTAATAATTTTAAATGTCTTTAAAAGTTATAACTAATTTTTATCAAAAAGTATTAATATTGATCATTACTTAAATAAATTACATAACTTACATAACTCATATAACTTACATAATTTACATAACCACTTACATAACTCACATAACTTACATAATTTACATAACTCACATAACGTATATAACAACTTACATAACTTAACTAATACATGTAGTGTAATCTAATAATTTCCTTAAAAGCATATAGTTTAAAGTTTAAATTTCATAACTTACATAATCTACATAACTTACATAAAACATAAAGATATATCATATCAAGACTTACATAATAAATAGCTTACCTGTGTAATTTATTATCAACTTTAGAATTCAAGAACTACGAAATGGATAGGAGTTGGATGAAATTGTCAAGGGTAAGCAACGCCTATCGAAATGGAGTACAAACTTTTATGAATTTTGCATTTCAAAATGCAAGCCAAGAGAATATGATTCTTTGCCCGTGTAAGAAGTGTGGCAACATCAATTGGCTACTCGTGAAGTTGTCTACGAACATCTAATTGTTGATGGCTTTATTCGGGGGTATAAAAAATGGATTTTCCATGGAGAGTGTACATCTAGTGGAACTTCTTCAACGATTAATCCGACTTATCCTGATACTGATTACCATCAGTATGTTAGACAAGATGACATGGAAGGTATGTTGCGGGATGCATTTAATATGCACAGTCATGGTGACCAATCGTTTCCACCTGACTTTATTGCATCCGATGATTGTAATATTGGTGGAAATGTTTTTGGCGAAACAGGAACAAGTGCACCTTATGAGGAGCCAAATGAAGAAGCGGGCGAAGTTCTACAATTTACTTAATGAAATGAACGAAGAACTTTACGAGGGATCAAAATATTCGAAATTGTCCTTCGCATTCGTTTATTTCACTTAAAATGTTTGGGAGGGTGGATGGAAATTCTTTTACAATGTCGCTACAGCTTCGAGAGATGTTTCCTTTGCAAAAATCCCGAATCTTGTCAAGATATGAAGAGACTAATAAAAGATTTGGGCCTTGGGTACGATAAAATTCATAGTTGCCCAAATGACTGCATGTTGTACTGGGGTGATCAGAAGAACCAACAGTGTTGTAATGTTTGCGGCAAGTCTCGTTGGATAAATGGGAATACAGAAGATGTGAATGCGGATGAAGGTGTGGCACAGTTAAGAAAGAAGCCAGTCAAGGTTTTGTGATACTTTCCCTTAATACCAAGACTTCAAAGGCTTTTCATGTCATCAAAGACGGCCGAATCTATGAGGTGGCATAATGATCAACGGACCGATGATGGATTATTAAGACATCCTGCGGATTCTTTAGCTTGGAAATCATTTGACTTGAAATTTTCAAGCTTTGCAAGCGATCCTCAAAATGTGAGGCTTGGGTAGCAGTTGACGGCTTTAATCTATTTAAAATCATGAGTACTTCGTACAGTACTTAGCCTATGGTGCTTGTTCCTTACAATTTGCCTCCATGGATTTGCATGAAGCAATCTTCGTATATTTTATCAATGATTATTCCTGGAGAGAAAGGTCCCGGAAATGATATTGACATCTATTTGCAGCCACTTATTGAAGAGTTAAAACAATTATGGTCAGGTGTTGAGACATATGATGTATTAAGAAAAGAGAACTTTTATTTACGTGCAGCGTTATTGTGGACAATTAATGATTTCCCGGCTTATGCTAATTTATCGGGTTGGAATACTAAAGGACGTTATGCTTGTCCTTGTTGTGCTGCACAAACTTGTTCGAAGTGGTTGTACAATGGGAAGAAGTTCTCTTACATGGGCCATCGTCGATGGTTAGATGGAAATCATAAATTTAGATTTCAGAGGACTCTATTTGAAGGTACTGAAGAGTACAGAGGAGCTCCTCAGCAGACCGTTGGATCTGAAATCTTGTTTATGTTAAAAGATATCAACTTTAGTTATGGGAAGATGAATCAACCACCTAACACGAGATCAAAGAGAATATAGAGGGATGATTCTGATGATGAATCTAACGAAGAGGATGATCCTAATGAGGCATAATATTTTTTACGTCACAATCTTGATGTCATGCATATTGAGAAGAATGTCTGTGAGAACATAATTGGGACAATTTTAAATGTCGATGGAAAATCAAAAGACAATCTTCAGAGTCAACTTGATTTAGTTGACATGAGAATTCAGCGTGATCTTCATCCTCAAGTGCTTCCGAATGGGAAATATCAGTTGCCACCTTCTATTTTTTCAATGTCAAAGGAAGAGTTGTATGGTGTTGAAGGATATAAAGGTCCCAGATGCATATGCGTCAAATATATCTCAATGTGTGAGTCTTAAAGATCAAAGATTATATTCATTAAAATCACATGATTACCACATCTTGATGCAAGATTTACTCCCAGTTGCTTTACGGTGCTGCATGTCAAAAAATGTGACGTCCTGTATAATTGAACTATCCAATATAATGAAAGCTATTTGTGGCAAAGTTTTGGATGTTGAAGAACTTAAGAAAGTACAGGATCGAGCTGCTTTGACTTTATGCAATTTGGAGAAGATCTTTCCACCTTCCTTTTTCTCTATTATGGTGCACTTGGTAATCCATCTCCCTCACGAAGCAATACTTGGTGGACCGATTTTTTATCGATGGATGTATCCAATAGAAATGTGCTAATTTATTTGTCAAGTATTTATTTATTCGCGTCTATACATTTAGTTACAACTTTTGATAAATATTGTATATCGTGTTTAGGTTCCTAAGCAAATTGAAATCTTATTGTCGCAATAAGCATTATCCAGAAGGATCAATTGCTGAAGGCTACTTGGCATAGGAGTGCATGACATTCTGTTCTAGATATTTAGAAGATGTTGAAACACGATTGAATAGACCAAATAGAAATGCTGGGCTCAATGATCATAACTTGGCCGAAACTTATTTATTCCAAAGTTATGGAGAACCAATCGGCAAAGTTGAAATTGCAGAATTAGATGATATATCGTGGATACAAGCACATCGATATGTACTTTTTCACCACGATTTAGTTGAACCGTTACGCAAGTAAGTTCTAAAATTTCCTCACATATTTGTCGTTTTGATTTGTTTATCTTCTAACCAAATACACTTGTTTTTAACATAGTGAGTACAAACAAATTTTGAGATCTCGCACGCCTCAAGATTGCAACATCGAGAGATTAATAAGTTATTCACAGAATCTTTTCATGAATGGTTAAGTCAAACGATATGTAACTAAAGTTAATAAGTTACATATAATCCCGAAATTTAGTTAATTATTCAATTTACTTTCGATTCAATAGGTTTGGAGTGGAAAGGACGTCAATGACGGTTAAATGGCTTTCCCAAGGTCCCAATGAATAATAAAAGATATAGTGCCTTCCTCATCAATGGATACAGATTTCATACAAAGTATCGTGAGAGAATGAGGAGAACTCAAAATTGTGGAGTTGTTGTTAATTCTTCAATTACAAGTTATGCTAGTGCTAGGAACAGTAATCCGGTTGAGGGTAATGTGGAGTATTACGGACTTATTACCGACATTATTGAGTTGGATTACTATGGCAGATGGAAAGTTGTCTTATTTCGGTGTGATTGGGCTGATGTTAATACTGCTCGAGGAATTAAAGAAGATCAATTTGGTTTTACAATGTTGAATTTCTCTTGCTTGATTCACACTGGACAACAATTGATGGATGAGCCATATGTATTTTCCTCTCAAGTGAAACAAGTTTTTTATTCGAAAGATCCAACTGATGAGGGTTGGTATGTTGTACTCCGGAACACCACTAGAGACTTGTTTGAAATGGGTAATAGAAGTAGAGATGACATAGTCGAAAGATCAGAAACATTACCTTTTCCAGAACAAAACTTAGATGAAAATATCCCTAGTACTAGTACACAACATCAATGGGTTCGACATGATATGGATGAAGATATTTACGAATAATGATGTAGTAAGATTTTACAATTTTTTAATTATATGTACTATTTTATATGTACTACTATTGTTGTAATTTGTTACTAAAACTTTAATTATTTTATGTGTATTGCAGGAAAAATGCGTAGAAGAAGAGTACGAGATTTATGTATTGTCCAGAATACTCCAAATTCGGAAGAAAGAAATAGTGAACAATGAGACAGTTGTTGGATCTTCGAATGTGCCGTAGACACTTGATGAGCCCAAGAATTTCAAAGTAATATTATGTTCATTTTACATGTGTTGACTTTTATTATTGAATTATTTGTCAAATTTAATATAATAATAGTATATCATTTTTCAGCTGAAAGTGGTGGGACGCGCAGAGTTCGAGGACGTACGCTACTTAGAGATTTATACGACTTAGATCCTGTCGAGCGTGTTAAAGTAAGTAGAAATACTCATGGCCAGCCTGTTGGATCTGAAGCTCGACTTTTAGCGAGGCTATTTGGGCATTTTAGCACGAAATGCAAATTTGTTGCCCATCAACTACTTAATCATGGCATCATATGCCCGATAGCAACAAAACCGTGCTCTCGCTAATATTAAGGTAACAAAATGTGAATGCAATTTATAATACTTTGGTTTAAGTTTCATTTATATTTACATTCTAAACTTATGTTTTTTAGGAGAGATTTGCTTTAGAAGTCTTCGATGATTATATCAAGAAGGCATTAGGTAAAAGATGGAGAGACAATAAAAGCACTTTAAAGAAACAATATTTTAAGAAAGACATAAGCCTCGAGGAAAAACTGAGAAATGTTCCACCAGGAATGCTGAGGTATCAATGGGAAGATGCGGTTAGATTTTGGAATTCAAAGAAAGGAGAGGTATTGCGTATTTCCAAACTCTTATATATAGTGTTTACTATATACGTAATAATAATTTTATTATGTAGGACCGTGAGCGAGTTGGAACAAGCAAGCAGCAAAAACAAAAATTCACGATACTGGCAGGTCGAGAAGTTTTGCTTCAGAATGAGGCCGAGGTATTATGAATTTATTAATTCTTTCAAATATCAATAACTTTCTATTATTAAATAATATTCTTACTACTATATTGTAGGAAGTCAAATACGGACAAAAGTTGGACGCCTTCACTTTTTGAGATTACGATAGGAAGAAAGATGGATCTCCTATGACATCCAAGTCGGAGAAATTATGGTATATTCACTTAATAATATTTGATTTATTCTAAATATTTATAATCTTTAATTATAATTGTTTAATTCAATTCATCATTAGTAGTTTTAAAAAATGTTAAGTTATGTTGCATTTCTTTTTATTATATATTTCGTTTCTAACTCTTTAATTGATTTTTTAGGAGAAACTAAAGGAGAAGAAGGCGGAATATGAAGCGATTGCTTGAGTGATAGTTCTGTTAATCTTAAGAACATTGATAACAGAATTATCACTGAAGTTTTGGGTTCTGAAAGGTACGGTCGGGTTCGATTTCAAGGATCTAGTGTTACCCCGACCCAATATTTTGGATCCGGCTCCCAGCAATACATGCCTTCCGGAAGTCAAGCTCAAGCTGAATTTCAGAGGTTAAGAGACCAGATAGCTCAAATGCAAGCGAACACGGTTGAGCAAATTGCCGAGGTTCAACGAAAATATGAAGAACTCCAGCAACAACTTAGAGCGGAGGCAAGAGAGAGGGGCGGCAAGAATGCAATGAGAGAGGCAGAGGCACGAGCGATGGTAGCAGAACAGAGCAAAAAGTACGATGACCTCCAACTACAGCTTCAGCAGATGATGCATATGTTTCAACAATTGCAAAATCCACCGTCTTAGACATTAGTTTTCTCATTGTAAGAATGTTTTTAAGTTTTGTCACGTTTAACATTATTGTAAAAATATTTTAAATTATACTTTATTTATTAATTATATCATATATCTTTAGTTAATTTTGAAGTATCATTTAGAATTAATGTTTTTGGTTGTATTTTTTATGTTAAATTTGCTGTTTTTGGTTGCATTTTATATTATATTTGTTGTATTTGGTTGGAATTTAATGCAGGAAGGGCTGGATATTGGTGAAAAAAAATATTACAAATCTGCCAAATTTAGCAGCGTTTGTAAAAAAAGCGCCGCTAAAAGGCTTGGCCTTTAGCGGCGCTTTTCCCATAAACGCCGCTAAAAGGCTTGACCTTTAGTGGCGCTTTTCCCCACAAACGCCGCTAGAAACCTTGACCTTTAGCGGCGCTTTCACCACAAACGCCGCTAAAAACCTTGACCTTTAGCGGCGTTTTTTTCCAATAAACGCCACAAATTTTTGTGGCGTTACCTATAGCAGCGTTTTTTGCGGCGTTTTAGAAAGCGCCGCTAAAAGTTTTAGTGGCGCCTAAAAGCGCCGCTAAAGGCTAAAAAAAGCGCCACTAAAAGTCTGTTTTCCTGTAGTGCATTAACCACCAAAGCAGACATTTAATTGTGTTATTTCATTGCACATATAAATACCCATATACAACCTCTTTATGGACCCGCACTCAAGGCCCAATACTTCTAGGCCCAAATTCGGGGTGTTACAGCTTCGGCTATGTATTGGCACTTCGGTACAAGATTTATTGAGATAGCTTCGGCTATATATATATATTGGCACTTATGGAACGATATTACTGAGTATCCGATAGTATTCCAAATTTAATGGGTATATCATAGATGTGGATAAGTATAAGTTGGTACGAAAAGTGGTATAGGTATGCACATGAACCTTACCAGTGTTGAAATGAGGAAATTACGAAAGTTATATAAATTTTGTGAATGAATTTGTGGTAAGTTGATGATTCAATGTGAACTATGTTATGTTATGCATTATTTGTTTAAGTTTTACATATATGGTAAATTGATTTTTATGCTATACAAACTTACTAAGCTTTATAGCTTATTGTGTTTATTTTTCGTGTTTTATAGTGAATTTATCCATTTAAATTGGCTTGTAAATGTCTAAAGTTTGGTTTTGTATATAGCCATATAATTGTGCATATGGCTTGTCTGTGAACTTGATGATGGATATATGAGATGCTTGTTGATAATAGGTAATATGGATAGCAAATGGTTGAGTTATAATATTGGTATGGTAGTGAATCTAAACAAATGATTCATATTTGGAATTGGTTATTTTGACGTTTTGGCAAAAGTGAGTTTTGGTATGAAATTGATTAGTGTATTATGGTATTGATGTGTTTTATATTGGTTGGTGTTGAAATGGAATGAATTATGCTTGAATGAGGTTAATAGAATGCCTTTTTTTATGCCATGAATTGTGCCATTTGATTCAATATAGGTAAATTGGGTGGCAAAAATAGCTTGGTAAATAGTCTATTTTATCAACATGGAAAGAAACACGGGTCTGTGTCTCAGCTGTGTGTGACACACGGTTATGTTGCACGGCCTATATCCCCTGATATTGAAATTAAAATTAAGTCAGTATGCTCCACACAGACCAGTACACGGGCGTGTGACTTGGCTGTGTGGCATAAGTCAGTATACTCTACAGGTTTGGCACGACCTATGTAACACCCCTAGCTCGTATCTGTCGTCGAAACAGGGTTTTGGAGTATTATTGGAACTTTCAAAACATTTTACAATAATTTATATAAATTACTATTCATTAACCGAGATCATACAAAATGTCCCTTAATTGGACCCTCGAGGCCCAATACGAGCATTAGAATCAAGTCAGGACTTAATCTGGAACTCTAAGAATTTTTCACGAAATTACAAAAATTTTCCAAGGTGTAGGGTTCACACTCCCGTGTGGTCCAAGGGACATGCCCGTGTGACCCTGAGACACGCTCGTGCTACAAGTCGTGTTCGACCCGTGTAACTCTCTGACTTGTGCATACGGCCATGCCACATGCCCGTGTGCTAGGCTGTGTGGTCAATTAATTCTTTTCGAATTTAGGTGGATGTTTTAATTTTAGGGTTTCCACTTACCTAATTAAGCCTTGAAAGTTTCTTGTCTCTCTCCTAGGGTTTCCATATAATTTTAGGGTTGAAGATGACAAAATAAGATGATATTTCTTTTTATTATCTTTTAATTAATTAATTATTTAAATTTCCAATTTAGTCCCTACTATTTTCTCATTTTTCCATGGATGAGTAACCAAAAATCTACATACTTTTCTTTAATGGTCTAATTACCATATAAGGACCTCTATTTTTGAATTTATAGCTATTTAATCCTTATAACTACTAGATTCAACTTCTGCATTTTATGCGATTTAGTCCTTCTTGTAATTAAGCACTTAATCGATAAAATTTTCGTATCAAAATTTTCACATGACATGTCTATCATAATATAGACCATATTATAAAATAAAACTTTATTTCTGGATCGGATTTGTGGTCCCAAAACCATTGTTCTGATTTCACTAAAAAATGGGTTGTTACAATTCTCCTCCTTTAGGGATTTTCGTCCTCGAAATTCTTACTAGTAAAAAGACTCGGGTATTGCTTCCTCATAGTGTCCTCTGGTTCCCAGGTAGCTTCTTCAATACTATGTCATTGCCAAAGAACTTTTACTAAAGCTACCTTTTTATTTCTTAACTCTTATGTTTCCCGAGCTAAGATTTTGATCGGTTCTTCACTATATGTCATATTAGGCTGAATCTCTACCTCTATCAGAGAGATAACATGTGAAGGATTGGATCGATACCGCTGTAGCATAGACACATGAAAAACATTATGAATCTGATCAAGTTCTGGTGGTAAAACTAATCGATATGCAACCGGTCCGATTTTTTCCGTAATCTCATATGGTCCAATGAACCGTGGACTCAGTTTTCTTTTACGACCAAACCGGTGAACTTTCTTCCAAGGCAATACTTTCAAGAATACCTTGTCACCGACTTGAAATTCTATTTCTTTTCGTTTAAGATCAACATAAGACTTTTGATGATCAGAGGCTGCTTTCAAACTGTCCCGAACTACTTTCACTTTTTCCTCAGTTTCACAGACTATGTCAACTCTGTGTAATTTTTTCTCATTGAGCTCTATCCAATACAATGGAGTTTTACATTTACGACCATACAAGGCTTTATACATTGCCATTTTGATGCAAGACTGATAACTGTTATTATAAGGTCAACTAAAGGCAAGTACTTTTCCCAGTTACCTTCAAACTCAAGTATATAACATTGAAGCATATCTTTCAAGAACTGTATTACCCGTTCAGATTGACCATCTGTCTGGGGATGAAATGCAGTACTAAAGTGTAACTGAGTACCCAGAGCTTCTTACAATTTGCTCTAAAATCGAGATGTAAACTGAGGGTCTCTATCTAAAATAATGGAGATAGGCACTCCATGCAATATGACAGTTTCAGAAACATATAATTCAGCCAATCTATCCAAAGAATAATCCATACGTGCTAGAATAAAGTATGCAGACTTTTTCAAGCAATCAACAATCACCCAAATGGCATCTTTCTTCTTTGGATACAGGGGTAATCCCAATACAAAGTCCATGGTAATTCTTTCCCATTTCCATTCTAGTATTGTAACCGGCTCTAATAGTCCAGAAGGCAACTGATGTTCAGCTTTTACTTGCTGGCATATCCAACACTTAGGCACAACTCAAAAATATCTCCTTTCATTCTTAGCCACTAGTACATCTTTTTCAGATCATTATATAATTTATTACTACCAGGATGAATAGACATGTTACCATTATGGGCTTTAATCAAAATCTTTTGTACTAGTTATGAACTTTTCGGTACACATACTCTGCCTCTAAATGACAAACAAGCTCATCAGTCCTGATTTGAAATTCTGAGTCAGGAGTTGATTCACTTTGTATCTGTTTTTCTTGCAACTTACTATCATTTTTCTGAGCTTTAGAGATCTGTTGCAAAAACGTTGATCTAGCTTTTAACTCAGCTATGATTGAACCATCATCATATAATGACAATTGAGTATTCCTTGCTTGTAAAGTATACAGAAATTTTTTGCTCAGAGCATCTACCACTAAATTGGCTTTTCCCAGATGATAATCAATAATAAGATCATAATCTTTCAGTAATTCAAGCCATCTGCACTGTCTCAAATTCAAATCTTTCTGTTGCATCAAATATTTCAGACTTTTATGATAAGTGAATATGTGACATTTTTCACCATATAAGTAATGCCGCTAGATTTTCAATATGAACACAATGGCTGCCAATTCAAGATCATGTGTCGGGTAGTTCCTTTCATGTGGTTTTAGCTATCTTGAAGCATAGGCTACTACTTTACCTTCATGCATCAAAACAAATCCTAAACCATTTAATGAAGCATCATTGTAGACTATAAATTCCTTACCCAATTCTGGCTGAACTAACACTGGTGCTTCTATCAATAAACCTTTTAATCTGTCAAAACTCTGCTGGCATTTGTCAATCCACTCAAACTTTACATATTTCTGTAGCAAACGAGTCATTGGAGAAGCTATCATTGAAATTTTTTTTACAAATCTTTGATAGTAACCAGCTAGTCCCAGAAAGCTTCGGACTTCAGGCACATTCTTTAGTGGCTTACAATTAACAATGGATGAATTTTATTCGAGTCTACTTTCAAACCTTCAACAGATATTGTATGCCAAAGAAAACTAACTTTCCGTAGCCAAAATTCACATTTACTATATTTGGCATACAATTGTTTCTCTCGCAAGGTTTGTAACACTATTCTCAAATGCTCTGCATGCTCATTTTCATCTCGGGGGTAAACCAAAGTATCGTCTATAAATACCACCAAAAACCTGTCTAAATATGGGCTAAAAATTCTGTTCATCAAATCCATAAACACTACAGGTGCATTTCTCAAATCGAATTGTATCACAAGAAATCCATAGTTCCATACCTGGTTCTAAAAGCTATCTTTGGCAAATCTGAATCTTTTACCTGTAGTTGATAGTAACCAAAACGAAGATCAATCTTTGAAAGCACAGTGGCAAGTTTTAAGTAGTCAAATAGGTCATCAATACGAGGCAAAGGATACTTGTTCTTTATTGTAACTTTGTTGAACTATCTGTAATCAATGCATAACCTCAATGATCCATCTTTTTTCTTTACGAACAGAACCGGGGCACCCCAAGGTAAGAAATTAGGTCGAGCAAAACATCTGTCAATCAATTCTTGGAACTGTACTTTCAGCTCTTTCAATTCAGTAGGAGCCATTCTATGAGGTGCTATGGATATAGGTGTTGTTCCTGGAACAAGATCTATAGAAAATTCCACTTCCCTATCTGGTGGTAAACTAGGTAATTCTTCTGGGAATACATCAGGAAATTCACATACAATCGTCACTGACTAAATCTTTTACTCAGAGACTTTAGTATCCAACACATATGCATAGTAGGCATCATAACCCTTTGGAACATATTTCTGTGCCAATATTGCTGAAATTACATTAGGTAATCCATCCAGTTTATCAGATTCAACATGAAGTAATTCACCATTCTCTCATTTCAATACAATATAATTCTGTTTACAGTTCACCACTGTATCATATTGGGTTAACCAATCTATTCCCAAGATCACATCAAATTCATCAAATGGCAATAACATCAAGTTAGCCGGAAAGCAATAACCTTTTACCATCAACGGACAGTTCTTACAAACTTTATCCACCATAACAACTGGTCCAAGGGGTTTGAAACTTTAACCACAAATTTAGTGAATTCAACAGGTAAATTTTTAACAGTCACTAAGTTTGTGCTTATGTATGAATGTGTGGAACCAGGATCAATCAAAGCAGTAATATTAGTATCAAGTAGAGAAAATGTATTAGTAATGACGTCTGGTGCAGAGGCATCTTCTCTAGCATGAATAGCATATGTTCTCACAGGTGCTCGTGCCTCAGATCTAACTGCTGTATCTTTGGTAGTACCTGGCTACCACTAACATTGCTGGGATGACTGGTTTGGTCTACTCTTGAAACATGATTACTAGGTTTTGAAGCTGGTTCTATCTCTTTTTCAACTCTTTCTGGACAATCTCTGAGAAAATGATCAAGTGAACCACATCCAAAACAAGTTCCACTTTTAGACCAACATTCCCCATGATGAAATTTGTTACAATGTTTACATTTTAGTTTGGGACTACCAACACTACCCACACTAGTCACAGATGGAGATGAAGACCTCTGGTTAGAACGTTGAAAGCCTCGTTCTATTCCAAAACATCCTGTAGAGGTGGTAACACGATCATAATACGTCTTTAATTTCTTAGAAGCAAATGATTGTAACTTACTCATAGTTCTTTTTCTAGAAACTTGAGCCTCTATTTCAGCTTGTTTCTTCTCTTTACTTAATTCCTTAGCTTTGTGCGCTCGATCTGCTAACACCGTAAATTCCCTTATTTTGAGAATTCCAATCAATAACTTGATATTTTCATTTAAACCCTCTTCAAAGCATTTACACATCTCAGCTTTGGTTAGAACCCATTCTCTGGCATACTTGCTCAAACGAAAAAATTCTCGTTCATACTCAGATAGGGTTATATTTCCTTGTTTAAGCTCTAAAAATTCTTTCTTTTTCTAATCCGTAAATCTCTAACTAACATATTTCTTTCTGAATTCAGCCTAGAAAAATTCCCATGTAATATTCTCTCTCGATACCACTGAAGTTATGGTATTCCACCAATGATAAGTTGTATCCTTCAGTAGAGATACTGCACATTTTAGACATTCGGTAGGTGTATAGGATAATTCATCAAAAACTCGGGTAGTATTTTCTAGCCAAAACTCAGCCCTTTCTAGATCATCTTCGGTAGCTCTAAATTCTTTTGCCCCATGCTTGTGGATTTTATCTAATGGAGGCTTACCAATTCTAACAGGTTCAGCACCCTGTGGTACCTCAGGAATTGGTTAAGGAGCAGGTGGGGGAGGTCATTGTACAACAGGATTTGTTCTTAAGTACTCGGTAAACCATTCATTCATTAATTGAAAGGCCTATTTTTCCTCCTCACCTCGGCCTTCAAACACGGGCCTTTCACTGCCAGATGCAGACGCAACTCTTTGAACTGAAGCTGAAGCATTGCTCTCAGCTTCTTCGAATTTAGCTCTAACTCGTTGGATGACATTACTATATGAAAAACACATTTAAAATGGTCAGAAGTCATCAAACTATCACAATTTATATAATGGGATGTATAGCTAAACTAATGTTTGCTACTTCAAATCTGAGAATCGGCTAAATTATAGCTTTGATACCACAAATGTAACACCCCTAACTCTTATCCATCGTCAAAATAGGGTTTCAGAGCATTACCAAAACTTTCAAAGCATTCTACAATAATTTATGTAAATTACTATTCATTAATCGAGATCATACAAAACGTCCCTTAATTGGACCATCGAGGCCCAATACAAGCATTAGAATCGAGTCGGGACTTAATCTGGAACTCTAAGAATTTTTCGTGAAATTACTAAAATTTTCCAAGGTGCAGGGTTCATGTAACACCCGTGTGGCTTGGGACACACCCGTGTGGCTTGGTCTTGTGGTAGCACACGCCCGTGTCCCTAACCCGTGCGACTCTCTGTTTATGACGTCATGCACCAAAGGGAGTCATACGGCCAAGTCACAAGCTCGTGTTCTAGGCCGTGTGGTGGATTTAATTTTCAAAATTTTTTATAAAATAGGTGCAGACTTCACATGCCCTTGACACACGCCTATGCCCCTAGGCCTTGTCCTTCACACGACTGAGACACACGGCCGTGTCTCTGCCCGTGTGACCAAAATGAGGCTATTTACCAAGCCATTTTGCCACCCTTACTTGCACCAACTTGCACAACATCAAGCAACACTAAATCCAAGCATATACATACAACCAAATCAGCCATAAACAAGATGTCAATACATCAATTACACATACTAAGATCTATCATGGATAAACATCACATCCTTTCTTTTCCATTCATGCCAATTTCATCTTCATGATAAGCTTCATCACGTAAATATACCAATGACCAATAAAATTAATATTTTCCAACTTCTAATTTCCATATACAAAATGATTCATTAACCATTACCATGCCAACACATTTGGCTAAACCAGTATGACACATAACAAAATGACCAAGTCTCCATACATGCCATACTCAAAATATTGAAACCAAGTATACCCAAAACAATCGTTTGATAGTGTGAATTGAGCTTCGAGACTCTCGATCCCTGAGCTATCTTGGCGACACTATAAGGAATGGAAAGAAAAGGGGAGTAAGCTTTAAAGCTTAGTAAGTTTTCATATAAATAATAAGCAACATTAATCATACATTAATTGTAACAACCCGATTTTGGGCCTAGTCAAAATAGTGGTTTTGAAACCATAAATTCGAGGTTGGAAAAATTATTTTATTGATAATTTATGGGTTATAGCATGATTATGAAGGTGCATGAAAATTTTGGTGAATTAATTTTAGCAATTGCATGCTTAATTGTGAAAAAAGGATTAAATCGCATAATGTGAAAAAGTTCTGTTTTATTAGCTAAAGGTGTAAATTGACTATGAATCATATTGTAGAGGTCTTTAAAGGGAAAATAGTCTCTTTTCATAGAGGTGGCTGGCCATGGGAGACAAAGAAATAGAAAAGTCAACATTTGGTGAAATTAGGTGATAAAAATTGAATAAAATAAAACAAATAGGAAAGGTTGTCATTTTCTCATTTATCTCCTTCTTTCTCCATCAATTTCTCTTCAAGAAAATAGTGATGGGAGCTTAAAATTTTTAGTAACCTTAAACCCTTGCAAGTAAGATGGTGGTCTTTCTTAATAATTTTTGTGTTTTTGGAACTTCTAAAGCTTAATCTAGCTAATAAAGGGACTATATTGCAAAATGGTTGAGAGTCTAGTATATTTCCATGAAAGGATATGTGTTGTTAACTGAAATTTTATGGAAGAATATGAGTTCTGGTTGTGAAATAAACAACTTATGTAAAGTGATTTTCATGGAAAACCCCTAAAAGGACCATTTTGTAAAAGTTATAAAACAAGTTGTAATTGTGTGAAATAGTGGAAATTTGCGGTTTTCATAAGAGTAATAAATGGTTGGTTAGGCCTGGCTAATAAGGAAATTCGATAAAAATTGATTTTCGGGCCTAGGGGAAAAATGGTCATTTTGTGAAAGCCTAGGGGCAAAATGGTCATTTTGCCCAATTTATACATTATTAAGTGTTTAGATTTAATTGATGGAATGTTGCCATTTTAGGTTTAGATTTAATTATTGAGTGTGTTGTGTCACTCCTGCGAGATTCAGCCTATCAGTGGTGGAATACTCTCGTGTCCGTTGTGCCAAGAAAGAGGGTAACTTGAGGATTCTTCCAGGAAGAATCCCGGAAGAAGTATATTAGGGAATGGTTTATTGATCAAAAGAGGAAGGAATTTCTCAAACTGAAGCAAGGTCTTATGACAGTGACGGAGTATGAACGCGAATCTGTGAGGCTTAGCAAATATGTGCAGGAGTGCTTATTCACAGAAACCACAATGTGTAAGAGGTTCAAAGATGGATTGAATGAAGACATCTGACTATTGTTTGGCATATTAGAGTTAAGGTAATTCGTGGTACTTGTTGAGAGAGCTTGCAAGGCCAAAGAATTGGCTAAGGAAAAGAGAAGAGCGGACATTGAGTCCTGTGACTCAAAGAAGAGACAGATGGGGAAGTCATATCAGACATCCTCCAAGAGATTGAGAGAGTTTTCTACTCGATCAAATGCGTCAGTGGGGTTCTCGAGCAAGAGTAAGAATAAGCAACATGCGGTGACAAAAGCCCAAACCACTTCTATCACTACTGTTGCTAGTGTTTGCCCAGATCAACCAAAGTGTCCTCTATGCGGTAGACGTCATTTCGGTGAATGCCAAGGTAGTGAAAGGGGCTATTTCAAATGTGAGTTACTTGACCATTTTATCCATAGTTGTCCCGAGATGGGTGAGAAAAATAGAGATCAAGCTGTAAGATCAGTTAACGCTCCTTCAAGGGGTAGACCATAGAAGAACCCAAGAAGTGGGGCTGGCAGCCGGGGTACACCTAAACATTCCACTGTGAGGTCTAAGGGCAGAGCGCCTATAAGTACTTATGCTATACGTGCCCGTGAAGAGGCAGAGTCTTTCGATGTGATTACGAGTACCTTTTCTATCCATGATATATCTGTCGTTGCTTTGATTGACCTGGGGTCTACCCATTCTTACATTTGTATGAAATTGATACCCCGTATGAACATGCTAGTCGAGTCCACTAAATTTGTGGTAAAAGTATACAACCCGTTAGGCAAACATGTGTTAGTTGACCAAGTATGTAGAAATTGTCATTTGACAATTAGAGGTTATTATTTTTTAGCTAACTTAATGTTATTGTTGTTTAATGAATTTGATGTAATCCTTGAGATAGATTGGTTAACTTCTCATGGTGTTGTAGTGGACTGTGGATGAAAAGTTATTAAGTTGAAATGTGGGAGCGAGGATGTTCTTTGCGTTGAAACGGGTGAATTAGACAATTCCCCTGTAGTGATATCATCCATGTCGGTAGTGAGATATTTGAGAAAAGGGTATGAAGCTTACCTTGCTTTTGTATTGAATACTTAAGCATCTAAATTGGAGATTGAGTCAATACCTGGTATGCAAGTTCACAGATGTGTTTTCAGAGGAATTATTCGGATTGCCTCCAGTGAGGGAAGTTGAATTTGGAATTGAGTTAGTCCCTGGTACGGTACCCATCTCAATTGATCCGTATAGGACGGCTCTAACGGAGTTAAAGGAGTTGAAAGTTCAGCTACGAAAGTTAACGGATAAAGGTTTTGTGAGACCGAGCAATTCTCTGTGGGGTGCTCTGGTACTTTTCGTGAAAAAGAAAGATGGGTCAATGAGGCTATGTATAGACTACAAACAGCTTAACAAGGTGACTGTAAAGAACAAGTATCCATTTCTAGGGATAGACGATTTATTTGACCAATTGAAAGGAGCCATCGTGTTTTCCAAGATAGACTTAAGGTCCGGTTATTACCAGCTCAGAATAAAGGAGCAAGATGTACCGAAAATTGCATTTAGGACGAGGTATGGGCACTATGAGTTCCTTATTATGCCCTTTGGTTTAACAAATGCCCCTGCGGTGTTTATGGACTTGATGGACCAGATTTTCTGGCTTTATTTGGATAAGTCTGCGGTAGTCTTTATCAATGATATATTGATTTATTCTCAAGATGCGAGTGAACATGTGGAGCATCTAAGAACTATTTTGCAGACCTTGAGCAATAAGCAGCTGTATGGCAAGTTTGGTAAAAGTGATTTTTTGGCTCCGAGAGGTTGGATTCTTAGGACACATCGTGTCAGGTGTTGGAATTAGAGTTGACCCAAGTAAGATCTTGGCTATTGTAGAATGGAAGCCACCGAGGAATGTGTCAGAGATTAGAAGCTTTCTGGGCTTGGCAGGGTATTACAGACGGTTTGTTAAAGGGTTCTCGATGATAGCTACTCTGATGACGAGACTGTTACAAAAAGAAGTCAAGTTAGAGTGGACGGATCGGTGCCAACAAAGCTTTGAGACATTAAAGACCTTGCTGGCTGAGGCCCCAATTTTAGTGCAACCGGGATCGAGAAAAGAGTTTATGGTATATAGTGACACCTCATTAAATGGATTAGGGTACGTACTCATGCAAGTAGGTAAGGTCATAGCTTATGCTTCGAGATAGCTGAAGCCACATGAGAAAAACTACTAGATGCATGATTTAGAGTTGGTCACCTTCGTGTTCGCATTGAAAATGTGGAGACACCATTTGTATGGTGAGAAATGTCGAGTGTTCACTGACCATAAAAGCCTCAAGTATTTGATGACTCAAAAGGAGTTGAACCTACGACAACGGAGATGGTTGGAGTTCATAAAAAGACTACAAGTTGATAATTGACTACCACTCAGGAAAGGCGAATGTAGTCGCCGATGCGCTGAGTAGAAAGTCAACACTCAATTGTCTGTGGCCAATGATGGTTTAGTTCTAGCAGAACTGAGAGCTAGACCAATGTTCTTTTAAGAGATCTGTGAAGCTCAGAAGGGTGATAAGGAATTGCAAGCCAAGATGACTCAGAACAAGATAGATTGTGAATCAAACTTTTGGATTTGTACCGATAGGTGTATAATATTCAAAGATAGGGTCTGTGTACCCAAGGATAACGAACTTATTCAAAGGATTTTACGAGAGGCACATGGTGGTTGTTTATCTATCCATCCGAGTAGTGTAAAAATGTATAATGACCTGAAGAAAATGTACTGGTGGTCGGGAATGAAAAGGAACATTTCTAACTTTGTTTCTAAGTGTCTAGTTTGTCAGAAAGTTAAGGCTGAACACCAAGTACCTTCGGGTTTGCTTCAACCATTAATGGTTCCCGAGTGTAAATGGGACCGTGTAACCATGGATTTTGTGTTAGGGTTACCTTTGGTGCCAAGGAAAAAGGATTCTGTTTGGGTTGTTGTTGATAGGCTTACCAAGTCGGCACATTTTATACCAGTGTGTACCGACTATTCCCTTGAAAAATTGGCTGAATTGTATGTTTCTGAGATCGTGAGACTTCATGGAGTACCTTTGTTGATTATTTTGAATAGAGATCCGAAATTTACCTCGCGGTTTTGGAAGAAGTTACAAGAGGCATTGGGAACAAAATTCAATTTTAGCACGGCATTTCACCCGCAAACTGATGGTCAGTCAGAAAGAGTGATTCAAACTTTAGAAGACATGTTGCAGTGTTGTGTTCTCAAGTTTCAAGGCAGTTGCGAAAAGTACTTATCGTTGGTTGAATTTGCCTACAACAATAGTTATCAGTCAAGTCTGAAAATGGGGCCTTATGAGGCTTTATATGGACGCAAGTATCGAACGCCCTTATATTGGACTGAACTTTAAAAAAATCAAATTCATGGGGTTGACTTAGTCAGAGAAACCGAAGAGAAAGTCAAGGTGATTCGCGACTGTTTGAAGGCCGCTTTGGATAGACAGAAATCCTACGTGGATTTGAAACAAAAGGAAATTGAGTTTCAAGTCGGTGATAGGGTGTTTTTAAAAGTATCCCTGTGGAGGAAAGTCCTCAGATTTGGTAGAAAAGGCAAGCTGAGTCCTCGTTTCATAGGACCTCATGAGGTTATCGAGAGAGTAGGGCCTGTTGCCTACTGATTGGCTTTGCCCTCAGAGTTGGAAAAGATTCACGCCGTGTTTCATGTGTCCATGTTACATCGATATAGATCGGATCCTTCGCATGTGATCGCACCAACTGAGGTTAGGATTCAGCTGATATGACTTATGACAAAGAGCCGGTTAAGATTTTGGCTCAAGAAGTCAAATAATTGAGGAATAAAAGTATAGAACACGTAAAATTTTTGTAGCATAGACATGGAGTCAAGGAAGCCACGTGGGAACCCAGGGAGACTATGAGAGATCAATACCCAAACCTCTTTACAGGTAAGATTTTTGGGGACAAAAATCCCTAAGGGGGGAATTGTAACAGCCCGATTTTGGGCTTAGTCGGAATAGTAATTTTGAAACCACAAATCTAAGGCTAGAGAAATTATTTTAATGATATTTTATGGGTTATAGCATGATTATGAAGGTGGATAAAAATTTTGGTGAATTAATTTTAGCGATTGCATGCTTAATTGTGAAAAAGGACTAAATCGTATAAAGTGTAAAAGTCCTGTTTTATTAGCTAAAGGTGTAAATTGACTATGAATCATATTGTGGAGGTCTTTAAAGGGCAAATAGACCCTTTTGAGAGAGGTGGCCAGCCATGAGAGACAAAGAAATAGAAAAGTCAACATTTGGTGAAATTAAGTGATAAAAATTGAATAAAGTAAAACAAATAGGAAAAGTTGTCATTTTCTCATCTCTCTCCTTCTTTCTCCATCGATTTTCTCTTCAAGAAAACAACCATGGAAGCTTAGAATTTTCAGCAACCTTAAACTCATGCAAGTAAGTCTTCTTGGTGGTCTTTCTTGATATTTTTTGTGTTTTCGGAACCCCTAAAGCTTAATCTAGCTAATGAAGGGACTATATTGCAAAATGGTTGAGAGTCTAGGGTTTTTCCATGAAAGGATATGTGTTGTTAACTGAAATTTATGGAAGAATAGGAGTTCTAGTTGTGAAATAAACAACTTTTGTAAAGTGATTTTCATGGAAAACCCCTAAAAGGACCATTTTGTAAAAGTTATAAAATAAGTTGTAATTGTGTGAAATAGTGGAAATTTGGGGTTTTCATAAGAGTAATAAATGGTTGGTTAGGCCTGACTAATAAGGAAATTCGATAAAAATTGATTTTCGGGCCTAGGGGCAAAATGGTCATTTTGTGAAAGCCTAGGGGCAAAATGGTCATTTTGCCTAATTTATAAATTATTGAGCGTTTAGATTTAATTGATGATTAAATTACTAAATGTTTCCATTTTAGATCAAGAAATACAAAAACTAGACTTGGATCGGGGAAAGGCCAAGGTTGTGGATTAGGCCGACTAGTTGCTCACGTTTTGTAAACCAAGGTAAGTTGTACGTAAATAATGCAAATTAAATTTTATCATGTATCATACAATTAGTTTGGCATGAATTATTGAGTTTTATTGTGAATGTGAATTATGAGAATTAATGAAACAAAGACTTCTGGTTGAACATTAGGAATAGATTTGGATTTTCATGCCATGACATTGGGTGATATGTGTGCTAAAGTAAGATATGTCTGGGACAGGCATCGGCCTCGAGATGTACAAGCCAGTGTAAGACATGTGTGGGAAATGCATCGGTATTGAGACGAGAGCTAGTGTAAGATATGTCTAGGACATTCATCGACCCCGACTTATACAAGCTAGTGTAAGACCTGTCTGGGACATGGTGTCAGCTTGTTGTGTGTCAGTGTAAGACCTATCTGGGACATGGTCGACACCGATAGATGAGAGCCAGTGTAAGACCTGTCTAGGACACAACATTGGCCTCGATATATGAAAGTTAGTGTAAGACCTGTCTGGGACATGGCATCGACTTTGACGTGCTAGCCAATGTAAGACCATGTCTGGGACACGGTGTCGGTATCTTATCCCATGTTTGGGGCTATTGAATATCTTGTAGTTTTCCTAATGGTTCAACGGAAGATTTACGGTTTATATCGAAATGAGAGAACTTATGACAATGTGGTGAGTGGTATAGTTACCTAAAAGAGAATTATGAAATACAAGCTTTACTTACGTTGTATGTTTAGTAAGGAAGGAAAGTGACTTACGTTGTATGTTTAGTAAGGAAGGAAAGTGACTAAGTTATGCTTATGACCATTTGTGTATTGTACATGAATTATGAAATGTGAATTCAATCAATGTTGTATGTTTGGTGAGAGATGAATATGAACAAATAATATTTATGCATCCCCGCTTTTAGGTGTAAATTCAATTATATTGGGAGTATGATCCCTTATGGTAACTTGTAGTTATTTCATTATTTACATGCAACTTACTAAGCTTTATGCTTACCTCTTTTCCTTTCCATTTCCTTGTAGTGCTACCAAATTAGCTCATGGATCAGCTACCGTCAGAGGCCTCGTTCACACTATCATTGAAGCACTTGGTATAGTTAGTTTTTTTATTTTGATTATGGCATGTATAACATTTTGTCTTTTGAGTTTTGTGTCCTTTTTTTTTGGCCAAATGTGTTGGCTTGGGATGAAACCCTTCATTTCGTAAGGCCACAAATGATGGCTAATATTTATTTATGATATGCAATGGATGATGTTTCTTTAATGGACAATTTGCATGAATGAATAAGTGCATGCTTGGATTGTTATAGTGTAATGAAGGTTGTTTTTAATTATCATGTTGTGGTTAATTTGTCCTTATGTTGATGCATGAAATTGGTAACATTGATGTGGTATAAGTTTGTGCAAGTAGGGCTGGCAAAAAGGCTTGGGAGATAGCCTTATTTTTGTCCACACAGGTAGTGTGTGTCTAGGCCGTGTGCGACACACGGTCAACCCCAGGGGCGTGTTGTCCAGCTGTGTGTCCCCTGTACCTTGAATTTGCAAGTTAGTATGCATGGTAGTAAACACATAGGCAGAAACCCGACTATGTGTCATAGCCGTGTCGAGAACACGGCCTCTGACCACGGGCATGTGCCTTGGTCATGTGCCCCTAATTTGTTGCTAACGTCAGAAACAGAATGTCAAGGTTTTTACACACAGGGCTGTGACACGGGCGTGTCATGACTGTGTGAGGGATAAGGGCTATAGACACGAGCGTGTGCCTGGCCATGTGAAAATCCTTGTAGGTTCGAATTTGGAACTAAGTTCACTCGGGTTTGAGACACAGGAATCTCATTTTGGTTAGACCGTGTGAACCACACGGGCCTTCAATACGGCCATGTCAAAATGGCCACACGGGCGTATCGCCTTTCCACACGAACGTATGCCTTTGTTTCAAGTGACATTTTTCAAAGTTTCCAAAGGTGTTCGGATTAATCCCGGATCATTTCCAAAGTGTGATTTGGGCCTTGTAGGTCCATATTAAGAATTTCTAGATTAAGAGTGAAAAGTTTTAAATTTGATCTAGTTTATGGCTCGAAAAGGATTGTGTATATGTGTTTAAGTCAAGTAATACCTCGTGCCCAATCCCGACCTTGGACTTTGGTAAGGGGTGTTACATTAATCATATAAATATTCAACATAAGTTAACATAAATATCAACATGTATCTTAGGCATAAGTCACTCATTAGCATTCTTACCAAGAGTTCATCACATACCAAAGTTCATATTCATGAGTTATACATACATACCTATACCAACTCATAACATGGTCTTATACTTTGTCATCTTTGACATATTCTTCAGGTTACCCGTTGAACACTTGGAATACTATCGGATACACGGAAAGTCTTGCATGTATGTGCCACATATGTAGCCAATGCTACCTCATATCTTATAACACATAGGTCTCACACACAAGCTAGTCACGGGCTTCCTCACACAAGTTGTCAGTTAAGACGTAGCTACAAAGGCTGCTCACAGAAGCTGTCAGGTATCCGCAACACATGTCAAACTACCCAGCCACCGGTAGGACATACATGACCAGCACCCGGATTCACATAGATCACATAACACGTGGTTTTCTAGTGACATGTCACTTGTATCCTAAACTATTCCTAATGTTCAACCAGGATTTTCTCATCGTCGAAACTTCATTGAATATTTCTATAGAAACAATCATACAATTTATGCAATATTAAGTATTAAATACATAATATAACATTGCATTATTTACACACAAACTTACCTCGGTACAAAATAGTAGGAAATGGGCCTAATCGTCAATAACCTTGTTTTTTCCCTGTTCAAGGTCTGAACTTCATTTTTCTTGATCAATAATAGCAAATTTAACTTATTTAGTTTTCACGTTACTTAATGCTATCCCAAAAATCACATATGGCAAAATTATAGTTTTACCCCTAACTTTTCACATTTTTACAAAGTAGTCCTTAGGCTTGTAAAATGAAATGTATCCATTTTATTTGTTACCTAAGCCTAGCGGAACTTAAATTTTTAGCAAATCACATTTCTACTACCCATTTTACAACTTTTACAAATAAGTCATTCGTATGCATTTTCACTAAAAATCACTTAGCAAAAGTTGTTTATCACACATTAAACATACAATATGTTCCATCAAACACCAAAATGCATGCATGTCACACATGGTTAAATTTTTAAACATGAACCCTACTTCAAAATAATGGTAGGAATTGATAGATCGAATGATAACGACTTCAAAAATGTAAAGAGCATTAAAAACTGGGCCACGATGTACTTACAATCAAGCTTGAAAATTGAAGAAATCCTAGCTATGGTCTCCTTAGGGAATTTCGGCTATGGTGAAGAAGATAGACACCAATTTTGACTTTATTTTCCCATTTTATTATTTTATTTACCAAATGACCAAAATGCCCTTAATGCATAACTTTGAAATTTTACCTATTCATGTCCATTTTTGTCCACTAACTTATCTAATGGTCTAATGACCAACTAAGGACCTCTAATTTAAAATCTCATAGAAATTGGACAACTTTAACAAGTAGAACTTAACTTTTGCACTTTTTGCGATTTAGTCCTTTTGACTAAATTGAATGGCCAAACGTCAAAATTTTCAAACGAGATTTTCAAAGAATAGTTCCATAAAACTGTAGACCATAAAAATATATAAAAATGGATTTTTCTACATTGGATTCATGGTCCCGAAACCACTATTTTGACTAGTCCCAAAATCGGGATATTACAACTCTCCCCCTTTAGGGATTTTTGTCCCCAAAAATCTTACCAGAAAATAGGTTTGGGTACTATTTTGTCATTGCCTCCTCGGGCTCCCAAGTAGCCTCTTCAACCTCATGTCTTTGCCACAACACTTTCATAAGAGCTATACTTTTATTCCTCAACTGTTTTACTTCCCGGGCTAATATCTTGATCGGTTCTTCACTGTAAGTCATATCCGGACGAATCTCAACTTTTGTCGGTGAAATCACATGCGAAGAGGCTGATCTATAACGGCGCAATGTAGATACATGAAACAAGTTGTTGATCCTCTCCAACTCAAATGGCAAAGCTAACTGATATGCTACCAGCCCTATTCTTTCAGTAATATCATACGGCCCAATAAATCGCGGACTTAACTTGCCTTTACGGCCAAATGGTAGAATTTTCTTCCATGGAGATACTTTCAAAAATACCTTATCAGCGATCTGAAATTCAATCTCTTTTCTTATCAAATCCGCAAATGACTTTATTCTATATGAAGCAGCTTTCAAACAAACATGAATCACCCTTACTTTTTCTTCGGGTTCTCTAACCAAGTTAACCCCATGAATTTGATTCTCTTTAAGCTCTGTCTAGGCATTTTCGACCATACAATGCCTCATAAGGTGCCATATTTATACTTGACTGAAAATTGTTGTTGTAGGCAAATTCAACCAACGACAAATATTTTTCCCAATTACTTTGGAATTCTAGAACACAACATCGGAGCATATCTTCTAAAATCTGAATTACCCTCTCGGATTGACCACCAATTTGTAGATGGAAAGCTATACTAAAATTCAATTTCGTACCGAAAGCTTCTTGCAACTTTTCCAAAATCGTGATGTAAACCTCGGATCTCTATCCGAAATAATAGAAATAGGCACCTCGTGCAATTTCACAATCTTAGCAATGTATAGTTCAGCTAGCTTATCAAGTAAGTAATCAGTATGTATCGGTATAAAATGAGCCAATTTCGTCAGTCTATCAATAATAACCCAGACGACATCTTTCTCTGTCAGAGTCACAAGCAAACCCATCACAAAATCCATGGTAATTCTATCCCATTTCCACTCGGGTACAATCACTGGCTGAAGTAAACATGAAGGTACTTGGTGTTCAGCCTTTACTTGTTGACAAATCAAGCATTTCAAAACAAACTCTGAGATATCTCATTTCATACTTGACCACCAATACATTTTCTTCAAATTACAGTACATTTTTGTTCTGCCTGGATGAATAGACAAACAACCACTATATACCTCATTAAGAATCTTCTGAATCAACTCTGTATCTTTAGGAACACATATCCTACCTTAGAATTTCAAACAATTATCAGAGTCAATTTGAAATTCTGAGTCATCGTCAAATTCACACTTTTGGCTTGCAAATCATTGTCACACTTTTGAGCTTCACAAATCTGCTAAAGAAACATTAGTCTAGCTCTCAACTTGGCTAGAATCAAACCATTATCGGATAAAGTCAATTGTGTATTCATGACCCTCAAAGAAAATAAAGATTTCCTACTCAAAGCATCGGCTACTACATTCGCCTTACCCGGGTGGTAATCAATTACTAGCTCATAATCCTTCAATAACACAAGCCATCTCCATTGTCACAAGTTTAAATCTTTCTAAGTCATCAAGTATTTTAAACTCTTATGATCAGAAAAGACATGACATTTCTCACCATACAAATGATGTCTCCAAATTTTTAAAGCAAACACAATGGCAGCCAACTCTAAATCATGCGTAAGGTAGTTCTTCTCGTGCGGTTTCAGCTATCTCGAGGGATAAGCTATCACTTTGCCCTCTTGCATCAACACACATCCTAATCTATTCAATGATGCATCAGTATAAATTACAAACTCTTTCTCCGATTTAGGCTATACTAAAACTGGTGCCTCAGTCAATAATGCCTTTAATTTCTCAAAAGTCATACACACATCAATTAACCTACCACTAGCGTTATAAAGGTCATTTCGTCAGTTAGGGGTAAAACAATAGTTTTTACCCCTCAAGGGTATTTCAGTCATTTAATTGATTTTAGGGTCTCGGTATAGATAACAACCCTTCGAAAGGTTTGCAGTCGACCTGAATGACTTAGATAACCCTTATGTCCAAAACAGTGTAAATGGGCCCAGGGCCCATAACTCGGCCCAAGTGGGCCCATACGCCCATGTGGCCCATTTAGCTCAAATTCAGCCCGCCAAATGCGGTTTCCATGTCCCATTCTATATTTTGTCACTTACTGCATGTCCTATCCGTGTGGGGCCCACAGGTCCATTGGGCCCGCTCAGCCCATCTCTGCCTAACATAGCCCAAAATGCCCTAGTTCATGAAACGCACGCAACGGTCTTATAGTGTACCACCCATAATATGTGGGCTCAATTTACCCCACGAGCGATCGCACGCTCGTAAGGCCCCAATAGCCGAAACTCTGGCTTTTCGGCTTTTGCCGATCTATAACAGCCTTGGTGTGGTTACACACCCACGTTCATCATTGAACACAGAGTAAGATTGGGTGTACGACTACACACCTTGATTTACCAAAGTAACAGAATCCCCTACGAGTACAAGGCCTACAATCAACCCAACATTCAGTTAGTCTCCACCACATTCAATCGTAACAACTACCTTTAACCCAACTCCTCTACTTACCTTGATCAAAGAGAAGGTGGCCAACTGTATCTAGATTAGCTAGAGTTGATCTCGCGAATCTTGGCCCTCAACTGCATACACAACAATTTAACAGATAAAACTAATTAAAAAGAATAACCTAGAGCCTCTAAGATAACACTCTTAAAACAAGGAATAATCGGCTTACCCAAGTGTTGGAAGACAGGGTTCCGATGGCTCAAGAACATTCTGCGCCCTTCGTTCCTCAGTGATAACTGAACCCCGCGAACATACATCATAAAAAATGAAGTCATCACTCGATAAATACAGAGAACTAAGAGAAAGGAATATTCGACTTAGAGAAAATAATAAAAGAAACAAGGTTAACAGTCACCACACGACATACTTACCACTAGTAGAGAGGCACCGAATTCGGTCAATCAAACTAACCAGGTACCTTAAAAGAATAGGGAAACTGTGACATCCCTAAAGTGACCCTAGTCGGAAAGCGGTTTCGGGACCGCTAAACCGAGTCACTAAATTATTTGAGTATGATGCCGTTTGGGCTTACTAATGCCCCTGCGGTATTTATGGATTTAATGAATAGAATTTTCAGGCCATACTTGGATCGGTTCGTAGTTGTATTTATCGATGACATTTTGGTCTATTTCGAGAGATGAAACCGAACATGCTGAGCACCTGAGGCTAATGTTGCAAATTTTACGAGATAAGCAGTTATACGCAAAGTTCAAGAAATGTGAATTTTGGTTGAAAGAGGTTAGCTTTTTGGGGCACGTGGTGTCCGATCGGTGTCGAGGTGGACCCGAACAAAATTTCGACCATAGTCGATTGGAAACCTCAAGGAATGTTACCGAGGTTAAGAGCTTTTTGGGCTTGCGGATACTATTGACGATTTGTGAAAGGTTTTCGATGATAGTTGCACCGATGACAAAACTACTTCAAAAGATGTTAAGTTCGAGTGGTCTAACGGCTGTCAAGAAAGTTTCGATCGACTAAAAACCTGTCAAAAGGTTGTGTGTTGATGCAAGAAGGTCGAGTTGTGGCTTACGCGTCGAGACAACTAAAGTCGCATGAGAGAAACTATCCGACCCATGACCTTGAACTAGCGACCATAGTGTTCGCCTTGAAGATATGGCGGCATTACTTGTTTGGAGAAAGGTGTCACATTTATTCGGACCACAAGAGTCTAAAATATTTGATGACTCGAGAGATTTAAACCTGCGACAAAGACGTTGGCTTGAGTTGTTGAAAGACTATGAACTCATCATTGATTATCACCGGGAAAGGGCAACGTGGTGGCCGATGCTTTAAGTCGCAAGGCACCGCTTTGCTTTGAGAGCGATGGATGCTCATCTATCCGTTTCACCCGATGAGGTGCTAGTAGTCGAATTAGAGACCAAACCAATGGTCAATCCGAACGGATAATTCAAATACTCGAGGATATGTTGAGATGTTGCATCCTTGAGTTTAGTGGTTCATGGGAACGGTATTTACCCTTGATTGAATTCGCCTACAACAATAGTTTTCAATCAAGCATTAAGATGGCGCCTTACGAGGCTTTATACTGTCGTAAATGCCGTACCCCATTATTTTGGACTGAACTTAGTGAAAGTAAAATCTTCGGGGTTGATTTGATTAAGGATGCCGAGCAGAAAGTTCGAGTAATCCGTGAAAGTTTGAAAGCTACTTGGATCGCCAAAAGTCGTATCGGATTTGAGAAGAAAAGACATTGAATATCGTGGGAGACAAGGTATTTCTCAAAGTCTCACCCTGGAAGAAGGTGTTTAGATTTGGTCGTAAGGGCAAATTGGGTCCAAGGTTCATCGGGCCGTATGAAGTATCCGAATGAGTCGGACCAATCGCATACCGATTAATCCTGCCCCCTGAGCTCGAAAAGATTCACAACGTTTTCCATGTCTCGATGCTTGACGATATAGATCCGACCGTCGCACGTAATCGCTCCATCCGAGATTGAGATTCACCTAATTTGAGCTATGAAGAGGAGCCGCTTCGCATTCGATGCATGAAGTAAAAGAGTTGCGAAATAAGAAAATCCCACTAGTGAAGGTGATGTGGCATAAACACGGAATTGAAGAAGCCACTTGGGAACCCGAGAACTCTATGAAAGAGCGATACCCAAACCTATTTATCGGTAAGATTTTCGGGGACGAAAATTTCTTAAGTGGGGGAGAGTTGTGACATCCCTAAAGTGACCCTAGTCGGAAAGCGGTTTCGGGACCGCTAAACCGAGTCACTAAATTATTTGAGTATGATAGTTACTGTCTAAATATGTGAAAATGCATGTGTGAATTTTTTTAATTCTTTGATTTAGTTAATTTGAAGGTGAATTGAAAGAAAAAGGACTCATGTGAAAGGATTTAATTATATGTGGCTAATTTTAAGAGGTTAATAAAGGAATGAAGTAAAATAAATGGAGTTGCATGTCAAATAACCCATTTGACAAGGTTAGTGGCCGGCCATGACAAAATTATGGGCAAGGGAACATGTTTCCAACATGTTATGCTAGTGGTGTATGTAGGAAGCCATAAAATAATAGCTAGCATTAAAGAAATGAACAAAAAAATGAGCATGGATGCCCCCCCATTGTGCCGTAACTAGAGAGAAAAAAAAAAAGAAGGAAAATGCTCATTCTATTCTCCATTGCCGTGGCTTGAAGGAGGAAGAAGAAGGAATTCTTTTGTGCATGATTTGGCTTGGTTGATGCTTAGGAAGAGGTAAGCACTTTGAAACCCTTGGAAATTTAGATGTAAATGAGGTGATTAGTTCAAGTTCTATTCATTCCATGGATTAAATTTGGTTGTTTGGAGGTTTGGTATTTGGCCAAGTAGTTGAAGCTCTTGGTACATATATTTTCATGAAAGTTGAAATTGGTTTGTTCATAAGGGAGGGTGTCGAATGTGGCCAATGAAAGGCCTTGATGAACTATATATGTGGCTTGGGTTTATGATATTCGGTTAAGGGATATTGTGCTAGCAAGGTTGGTTTTATATATACATGTAAGTTACTTTGTATATGATGTTTAAAAAAAAATAGTGAAGGGCAAGTTAATGATGTTGGATAAATTTTTAGTAGAGTTGTGCTTAGGCATTCGGTCATTGATGAGCATTGTGGTAACCTAGTTGTAGTTGCAACTCCTAATTTTGAGATGGAATTTGTACACATACGTTAAGTAAATGGTTAGGGCCGAATGGGGACTATGTGTTTGAAAGAATAAAATCGATACTATAATTGATAGTATAAGTATTCGGCCATTCAATCAAGGGTATAGGTGATGTTAGATCAATTTTAGCACATTCGCTATTTAGGTATACCCAATCATGATATTGCCTTTGATTGTATAAAATCAACTAAAATGGGTGGTTAGTGAGGGTGGCTATTTAATATACTGAATATGTATATGTGTATGTGTGATAGGATTATTGATAGAATAGTAAATTGCATAAGGCTATTGGCGAATAGCCAAGAACATAAGGTAGCAAGATAAAAATTTTACCATGTCGTTCCGTATGTTATATGATCATTAGAATGTGGATACCAACATATGTACCAAAGCGATTGAATGAGTTAATTTGTTTGTTTAAGCTCAAGATCCTAAAGGAGAGCGTCCAACAAGGGGAAATCGAAGGTCAACGAGTAGCCGACTTAGAATTATTTGCCCAACACAAGGTAAGTCATTAAGCACATATGTTTGATATTGCTTAAATGATTGTAAAATCTATGCAATTGTGTTTAATGGGATGCTATATATATATAAATGAAATTGTATGTGTATGGAGTGATGACAATTGTTGAATGTAAAAGAAATAGTGAAATGTGTAGAAAGTTTGCTTTCGGCACTAAGTGTCTTGAACAATACGTGTATACGGTGATGAGATTGGCACTAAGTGTGCGTCTTTGGAAATATATGGCACTAAGTGTGCATGCTGGAAATATATGGCACTAAGTGTGCGAGCTCGAAGGTATGGCACTATGTGTGCGGGCTTAAATCGCATGGCACTAAGTGTGCGAAATCGAGGACTAAGCACTGTGTGTGCGTACTCTCTCTATATATATAAATATCTCCAATCGAGCAATTATATGGAGGGTGTGTCTCCATCGAGTTGAGTATGGACAGCGGATCGGGTAAGTACCTTGAGCTCATGACGAATAGGTAATATGTTCATGCTCGGGGTTGAGCTTGGTAAGCTTTAAATCTATGTGATGATTGCAATTGTATGATTGTGGTGAAAATGAGTTGGTGTGTAAAAATGCCTCAAATATCTTATTGTATAGAATATGAAATGTGGATGTATGACTTGGTATGAGATTGAACCGAAAGGTCCAAGGAACTATGATATAGTTCGATATGGATGGAGTACTTAGCCTCGTTCATTATTTCATGTTGTAATAATTTTGTTAATGGATGGTTGTAGAATGCTTATGGCTTACTGAGTTATAAACTCACTCGGTGTTTTCTTGTCACCCATTTTAGGTCTCTTGGACTCATCTCTTGTGTACTCGAACCGTCGTCAAGTCATCACACCGCGAACAATCTTTTGGTATTGTCTCCTTAGTCGATCTAGGAGAACATTTGGCATGTATAGGCTATTTTGTTTTGTTAAATTTTGGGTTGTAAACTTTAAGCCATGCGAAAATGGCCTATGTGGTCGGTTGAGTGTGATTCTAAAACCTATAGTCACAAGTCTTAGAAACCTTAATTTTGATAAGGTGGCCATAGCTTGTGTTATGTATGATGAATTATAGTTGGCCATGGAAGAATTATGAAATAGTCATTGTTTGCTTTAGTAACAGATGCTGCCAGCAGCAGTGAGGTGAGATTGAAAAATCACTAAAAATAGTAGAAGTAGAATTAAATAGTGAATAAATTATGAAATTGAACCTTGATGAATCTACTTTCATATGGAAGAAACGAAACGGTCATATGAGTCAGATTTTAAGAGATATTCAGGTTTTCGTGAAACAGGGCCAGAACGGTTTCTGGATCCCCTGCTCCGACTTTGAAAATTTACCATAAATTATCCAGAAACAATTAGAAGTCATGCCTTATATTCATAGATTCCCCTTTGAGTCTAGTTTCATTAGAAAGAAACGGTATGAGCATTGGAGCTCTGTACGAGATGATATCCAGGTCGTAATGTGCAAAGGTCAGTGTCGAACCCTGAAACAGGGGTGCCTTTAACTAATAAACTGTACCAATTGGCAAGACCAAAAATTCTAGAAAAAAATATGTAGATGGAATTATGAGTCTAGTTTCAGGGAAAATTTACAGAACTGGTTTTCGAGTTCGGGAACTCGAGATATGATTTTTAAGGTAACAGTGACGCAGTTAGCTAGCTTTGCTGGAACAGAAATTCATAATTTCCAAGAGAGAAATAAGGGAAGTAAGCCCGGTAACACCTCGTGGTCAAATCCGGTGACGGTCACAGGTTTGGGGTGTTACAGAAACGATTCGACAGAGAGAACGATATTCGACTAACACAGATACAATCCAAACGAGATGAATCAGATGATCAAGTGGTATTCGGCCAAAGTTCTTAAAGGTAGAAGTGCAATATAGATGCGATGGAAAAAGGGTTTGAGAGAAGTAGGAGAAGAGAATTTTGGCACAGTGCTGAGTGTAAACTAGGGTAGTGTTCAGTCAGGAACTTAGAAGAGAAAAAAAAGAAAAGGTTTTACCAGTCGGCACAAAATGAAACCAAAATTTCAGCTTCTCCCGAAAGGCATACAAAGAAATTGGTAGAGGAGAATAATACTTAAAGTGACTGAAAAGAGCAAAAAGAACAATAGCCAAAGAAGAGCTCGGCCCCCACTCCCTATCCAAATGCCGAAAATACACTCCCCAAACCCATTAGTCGAATTTGCACCCTCACACACTCCCATACGACTACAAAATCCTTCCTATTTCAAATTCCATGGTAATCTCCAAGATTTTGCAAAAGCCAGAGCTTGAACTCAGGACTTCCCAAACAATCCTAACATGCCCAAATCAGTTAGCTAACACACCAACATGAAATTTGTGTCAAAAATGGCAAAATTACGACCCCTAAATTTTTAAGGCGTTACATATCATGACATATGTATCCTAACTATTCCTATGGTTCGTACGGAGCTTTTTTAGATGTCAAAACTTTGTCGATACTTTCTCGAATATCTCATACTCGACTCATATAATCATTCATCATTATTCAAGAGCATATAAACAATAATAATTCAATTCAAAACAAATTTATTTGTATATCAAGTTACCTTGTATGGATTTGAATGAACGGAATTGACTACTCGACAACTTTCGACTTTCCCCGGTTTAATTTTGTTTCCTTTGGTACATGATCTATATAAATTCAAATTTGACTTATTCAATCACACATTTATTCAAATCAATCCATATATACATATTTAGGGTATTTTACAAATTAGCCCTCACATTTTCACATTTTTACATTTTAGTCCCTAATTCATAAAACCACAAAATACACCAAATTTCTTTAAACACATGCTTAGCTACATATTCCTAGTGTTCATATAAGTCCAAATATTTCATTTATTTTACATTTTAGTCCCTCAATTTATAAATTTCACATTTTAGCCCATTTTACTCAAATTCATCAAAAAATTCAAAGACAAAACATGTTAACCCAATACATATCTTTCATTTACTAACATCAAACTTCATAAAACTCATAATTTCATCAATAGCTCAACTCAAAATCATCAACAATTTCATAAATTCAAACATGGGCTTGATAGAACTCTAAGCAACGATCACAAAAACGTAGAAATTATCAAAAACGGATAAAAACACATACCTTAATCAAATAAAGCATTGGCCGAACCCAAGGTATTCCTTTTCCTTTTCTTTTTCTTTGATTTTCAGTTGAAGAACACATAAAATGAGCTAATTCTAACATTTCTTTTATTTAACACATATTAATTCATCAATTATGAATTTACCCTTGCATTATAAACATTTAAAACATTAACATTAAGGCCATTATTGTCCACTCATAGGTTCAATGGTCAAATAACAACGTAAGGACCTCTCATTTAAAAAGACATAGCAAATAGGCACTTTATCAATTAGCAACTCATTTTAACATTTTATGCGATTAGGTCCTTTTTATCAAATTAAGCACACAAATGATCAAATTTTTATACGGGACTTTCTCACATGTCAATTCACATATAATAAGCACGAAAAATAATATTAAAATATTTTTTTGACTCAGATTTTTGGTCCCAAAACCACTATTCTGACTAGGGTCTAAATCGGGTTGTTACAGTACACATGCTACATTAGTCCCAGAATCAACTAAACCGTAGCTCTAATACAACTAAATGTAACACCCTTTACTCGTATCTGATGCCGTGATAGGATTCGAGGCATTATCGGGCTATAACAATAACATTCACACAAATCTGACCATAAAATTTCGTTCAAATTTAAAACTTTTCAATTTCGTGCAAATTGTCCCTTATAAGAACCTACGAGGCCCAAAACATACATTGAAGGTGATTTGAGATTAATCGACGACTTTAGAAAACTTTAGGGCAACTTAGAAAAATTTTCCTACTTTGGAAGTCACATGCCCATGTGGGTAGGCGTGTGATTACACACGCCCGTGTGGCTCGGGACACGCCCATGTCCACAGTCGATGTAACTCTCTGACTATGACGTCATCATACAATTAGGGTTACACGGCCAACTCACAAGCCCGTGTTCTTAGGCCATGTGGCGAATTAAATTCTTGAAATTAAGTGCAGACTTTACATGGTCTGGGCACAAGCCCATGTCTTTAGGCCTTGCCTGTCACACGGCTGAGACACACGACCATGTCTCTACCTATGTGTTTACTCCTAGGCATTCTGTTTGCAATAATTAGGGTATAGGGGACACACAATCAAACCACACGCCCCTGGGGTAGACCTTGTGTCACACACGCCTATGTGTCTACCCGTGTGGACAAATTTAAAGCTATTTTCCAAGCCATTTGTCACCCTTAAATGCTCATTTACTCATTCATCTAAGATGACATGCAACCTAGTACATTTGGTCACTTAAAGACTCACAAATGTGATTATGCCATGCCTTTATGATGAAAACATGTTGCTTATCCAAAACATCATTGTAACACCCCTTACCCGAGACCGTCGCCTGAGTCGAGCACGAGGCGTTACCAGACTTATCTTACCTGTTCAGGGCATAAAAAAATTTACTTTTTAAAAAATATTAATTCGCTCACATTCATCCAATAAATCCCTAAAAAGGGCCCTCAAGGCCCTAAAACATGCAATTGGAACGGTTCAGGACCAAACTGGGAACATTAAAAATTTTCTAATTACTTACACAAATCAAAACAATTTATTTCACTATTCATAATAAAACTGTCCATCTGCGTAACAGTCACTAAATTAATTATAACTTGAGTTAAAAAACTTGAAATTTAAATCTGTAAATTTTCCCTAAAATTGGACTTATATATCTTCTTTTCATTATGTTTCCAGAATTTTTGGTTTTGCCAATTAGTATGGTTTATTCATTAAAATTTCCCCTATTTTGCAGTTCAACGGACTTGACCTCTCTTCACTAAAAATCGATTATCTCATTATACAAAAATAGGATAATTTTTCCATTTGTTTCTAATGCAAATAGACTCACTAAGGAATCTAGATATATAAACTTCAACTTATAATTCTTTTTGTACAATTTCTAGTGATTTTCCAAAGTAGGAACAAGGGATCACAAAGTCACTCTGAACTAGTCTTACAAAATTTAAATATCTCATAATATAGACTTCCTTTGCTTGTTCTATTTCTTTCCTATGAAAATAGACTCAATAAGATTTAATTCTATATCTCATTCACCATTTAATTCCATTTCTAAGATTTTTAGTGATTTTTCAAAATCCCATCACTGCTACTGTTTCCTAACTATTCCATGGCCAACTCTTACTCCTTCATAATTTCTTTGCATCAAACCTTATTTAGGCATACATAATACCAAAACATGTTCTTATTTAGCTATATCATAAGCTAATCATTACCAAGTATTCACATGCCATTCTTTAATCATATCATAAGGACATACACATAAAATAGCCAAGTCCCTATACATGTCATAACTTAAAGTATTTCTAGTCACAAAATACCGAGATAGCTCGTTGATAGTCTGAGGCGATCTCTGACGTCCTTACTATTTTTTGAGTTGGCTTTGCGATACTATAAAAAAGAGAGAAAAGAAAGGGAGTAAGCATAAAGCTTAGTAAGTTTGCATGTAAATAAATAACAACATTCTAATTGAATTATCAAGATAACCTGAACCTTTCGAACATGGACTTATCTTACCTTCCCTTTGGTACACTCTTTGGATTTTCCATTGAACCATTTGGAATACTAAGGATACACGGGTACCTTTCCTTTTTAAACCTACCATTGCCATGTCTTGACATGGTCTTACGTGGTATCCTTGCCTTATGAACTCATCATTGCCATGCCTTGGCATGGTCTTACATGGGATCTTTGCCTTATAGTAGTTTATCAATGCCATGTCTTGACATGGTCTTACATGATTTCCTTACCTTGTAGAACTTACCAATGCCATGCCTTGGCATGGTCTTACTTGGTATCCTTAAACCCTAATGTCATGACATTTGTATCCTACACATTCCTAAGGTTCAACCACGACTTTTAAGTATCATTTCTCCGTCAATTCTTGCTTGAATCATCAAGGAATAAATTTACAAAATAAATATATAGATGCTGAAAAATAACATCATTAATTATAAATAATAAAACGTTTCATTTATTTATTGCAAACTTACCTCGATACAAAATACGATCAAATATTTTGATTTAGTCCTCAACCTTTTTCTCTCCTCGGTCTAACCCTGAATTTCATTCTTCTTGATCTATAATAGCAAATTTAACTTATTTAATATTCACATTTATCAAAATAGTTCTTAACTCTAACTTTGGCAAAATTACGATTCCCCTTAAACTTTTGCATATTTACACTTTTTCCCCAAGGCTCGGAAATGAAACTTTATCCCTAATTCTTATGTTTTATGACATGCTGATCATTTATTTACCTATGACAACATCAAATTCCCACTCTAACATGAACTTATGACCATTAGGTATTTTTATCGATTATGTCGTTTTACTCATTTTCGCTTAAAATCGCTGAGCTCAAGTCGTTTAACATAATTTCAAACTTCATATTCTACCATAAAACATCAAAATAAACACATTTCACCTATGGGTATTTTTCCAAATATGAACCCTAGGTTAAATTATTGCTAGAATAAGCAAAATCAAGTTATCGGGACTTCAAACACGTAAAGAACATTAAAAACGGGGCTTGGAATCACTTACTATGAAGCTTGGAAGCTTGAAAAAACCCTAGCTATGAAGAACCCTTGAAATTTCGGCCTAATGAAGAAGATGGGCACATTTTGCCATCTTTTTCCCTTTTTTAATCTTTTAATTACCACATGACTAAAATACCCTTCATTAAAACTTTAGTTATTTTTATCTATGTATGTCCATTTTTGTCCATGAAAACCTAATGGTCTAATTACCATTTAAGGACCTCTTCTTCAATTATACTCTTCAATTTAATCCTTTAGCATCTAAAACTCATATTTATCAACTTTTGCAATTAAGCCCTAGTAGGTAAATTAAGCATGCTATCTATAAAATTTTCCATCGATACTCTAACACATGCATCTAATCACTTGGTAAATTATAAACATTAATCGGAATCAACTTTTCTATCTCAGATTCGTGGTTTCACAACCACTGTTCCATTTAGGCCTTATTTTGGGATATTACAATCATACTTTCATATAGCATTGCACACCAATTTCATATTCATTCATTATGCTAAACCTACTTTTAATTTACCTAATTATACCATAGATTAAGCATACTTATTAACCATGATTTATTCACTTAGCACATGTGCCATTCATCACACATCTCATCCACAAACAAACACATCAAACATAAAAACATTGCATGCATGTATAATTGATTAGGGTTACAACCCAAATAATCAATATGGACCATATCAGATGGCCATATACAAAATAAATCAAATATTTCTATAAGCCAACACATTTGACTAGACTAATATGACATATAACAAAAAGACCAAGTCCCTATACATGCAATACTAAAAATATTGAGACTAACTATACCCCAAATCTCTAGTTGATAGTGTGATCGAGCCTCCAACTTTTTTCGATCCCCGAGTTGGCTTGGCGACACTATAAGAAAATGGGGAAAAGAGAGGGGAGTAAGCATGAAGCTTAGTAAGTTCACATGCAAATAAATAGAAACAATACTCATAGATATGTATATATATATCAACATTAGTGACATAGCATAGATTTACTTATGTGTTATTCTGAACTCATAGATATAACCCAAATTTGTAAACATAACTTACACATTTTCAATCTTATGAAAAGTTCATCACATTTTGAGCTCATACATGTGAGTTTATTGTACATACCTATACCAACTCAAATCAAAATGTCATATTCCCTCTTCATTGATTTACTTTTTGATTGACTCACAAGTTTACCAGTTGAACACTCGGAATATTATTAGATGCACGGAAGACTTGAACATAATGCTTCAACCGTAGCCACAAGCTACCTCATATCATAATCACATATTGCTCGCTCACGAGCTAATCATGTGCCTGCTCACACAAGCTGACAGTCAGGATGTAACTACTCGGGTTGCTCACACAAGCTAACAGGTACCTGCAACACATGTCGGCTTCCCAACCACCAGTAGGACGTACAAAACTAGCACTCGGGTTCACATATCACATTTACACATATGTTCATAGGCTCATATCCACATAATTCCTTGTGACATGTCACATTGTATCCTAAATTATTCCTAAGGTTCAAACAAGGTTTTCTCGATATCTCATGTTCGTCGAATTCATTCACAATCTCATGCTCATAGATTACAACATCATTCACACACTTGACATATTAAGTAATCACATAAACACATACATTAACAAAATATTAAAAACATGATATATCATTGTAGCACTTACACATGAACTTACCTCAGTACAAAATGATGGTAATTAAGCCTAATCATCGTGTACTTTATTCTTCCCTCAATCAAGACTTGTATTACGTTTTTCTTGATCTATAATGCCAAATTTAACTTGTTTATTAATTTCATTATTCAAATCAATTGATAATTCATGCTTTGGTAAAATTACCATTTTACCCCTAACTTTTTACTTATTTACAATTTAGTCCCTAGGCTCGTAAAATGAAATGCATGCATTTCCTTTGTTACCCAAGCCTAACCAAACCTAGACCATGCTCATTTCAGCCCACATTTTCCTTTATTTCACATTTTTACTACCTACTTTTAAACTTTCACAAACTAGTTCCCTTTTTAGGTGTTTTTACTAAAAATCACCTAGTAAAAGATGTTTATCATGCATCAAACATTCATATTCCTCCATTAATCAACAAAATACATGTATGTTACACATGGGTCAAATTTCATACATGAACCCTAGATCAAAATATAGCTTGAAATGGGTAGATCAAGCTTCAAAGACTTCAAAAATACAAAGAATATTAAAAACGGGGCTAGGGAGCACTTACAATCAAGCTTGTAAATATTGAACAAAACCCTAGCTATGCCTATTGAGAAATTCAGCTAGCACTCAAAGAAGATGGACACATTTTGGCTTTGATTTTCCCTTTTTATTCTTTTAATTACCAAATGACCAAAATGCCCGTAGGGTCTTTCTTTCAAATTTTTCCTATACATGTCCATTTTTGTCCTAACTTATTGAATTTGGTCAAATTGCTAGTTAGGACCCTCTAATTCATAATCTAAAGCAATTTAATGCTTAAATCTTCTAGAATGCAAGTTTTGTATCTTATTCAATTTGGTCCCTAAAATTCAATTAGACATTGATGTTACAACGACGTTGATGTGTAGTGTTGCGTCACGAGATAGAAATTGAAATTTTTTTAAGTTTGACATGCAATGTCATGTCATAGGGATGTGGTTTCATGACACTACCCTAATTTTAAAAATCTGAGGAGTTTCAAAGTTCAGGGTCGCAACATCGAGATTTGGGGCGTGTTGGTTCCTCTATTTTACTCTTAATTTCAAATAGGTCTCTAAGAGGCTACTTCTAGCTACCTAAGGCCTTAATCTTTCTCCAATTATACTTCTAACCAAATTAAAGTTCAAAACAAAAACCCAACAATTCAAATGTACAAAAATTTACAACAATTATTCAAAGTTTCATGACGAAATTAAGTATGGCTAGCAGACTCATCTAGTAGCCCTTGTATTCAATGCATTTTCATGTTGCTCCTTTAATGATCGTCTTGGCCTGTCCAACATGTTCTCTTCCATCCAGGATCTTTCTACTTGTTGGTCTCCCTCGACCCATGTTTTCCTACACATATTAAGCTAGAACCATACATTTGACCAAGGTTGTTAAGGGATCTAAAAGAAATTATATGACAATCCTCCCCTAATTTATTTTCATATTCCATATTTTAAGAATAATTGTTACATTTAAAGACTTCTATCTTCCCATCAATCTTCATTATTAACTCGAAATTTTCAAGATTGATGGTTGATCTAGACGTAGCAAAAAATATCCATCCCAACAAAATGGGAATATCTTGGTCCTCCTCGAAGTCCAGGACAAAAAAAATAAACCGGATTATAAAACCACTAACCTTAACTAATAAGTTTTCAAATACATCTTTGGGGTGTACGAGAGACCTACCGGCTAATTGTAGTGTAATTGTCGTATTTTTTAGCTCCCCCAATTTGAGTTTTAAGTATGTGGATAAAGGCATCAAATTTATGTTGGCATTTAAGTCATAAAGGTCCTTGCTAAAATGTTTATTCCTTATTTCCATGGGAATTGCAAAATTTCTCAGATATTTTAGCTTTGGGCATATTTTTCAAGCAATTATGGCACTATAAGATGCATCAATTTTAATTTGCCCACCTTTCTTTAATTTCTTATGCCTAAACATTATTTCTTTTAGGTATTTGGGATATTTAGGTATCTTGTCGCTCTAAGAGTGGCAAAATAATGTTAAGGGATTTGAATATATTTAGAAAACTTATGAATTCCTCCTCATCCCTTTGTTGCTTGTCCTTCAACCTCGATGGAAATGGTACATTCTGTGGCACTAGTTTCGAGTGTGGAGTACTTTCCAACTCAGCTACTAGTTGGAATCTTTCTTCCGTGTGGACTTTCGTCCTAGGCTCATAAAGGTTTTGGTCTTCCGTATCGACCTCGTCATCCATTAACAGGCTTTTCTAAGTTTACAAAGTTTTACTTGAACGGAGTGCGATTACATTCACTAGCACTTTTTCGTCCCTCCGAGGGTTGTTTTCTGTATTACTTGGAATACCCATGCCTATTTTCCTCTACATCTCATTCAACGCACTCATGATATTGTGCATCTCTTCCTTTAATTCAACATCGATATGAGTTTTTGTGCATTCAGTTTTTACGTGTTGAATGTCAGACCTTATGAGTTGCATCTCATTTTTAATCCGGTTTAATTGTTGACAACAACCAACATGGTCATTACCCATGGATCTTTTTTTATCTAGGTTGGAATAGAGGGTTTTTTCAATTTGGAGTTGGGTTTCCACTACCTTGATTGTCTCCCCACTTTAGATTCGGATGGTCCTCCCAACCAGGGTTGTAAGTGTTCAAATAGGGGTTTCTACCCCTATTTCCTAAGTAATTCACTTCCTCTAATTGGGTCTTCGAATACGACGTGTAGCTTCGAGCAACATCATTCATAAACGATTTAACAGTGGTCTCTAGATGATGTAATTTCTCCAAAATTTGTTAATACTTATTGTCTTCCTTGACCACCTTAGACGTCTACAGCTTCTGGCTATTTGAAAAGCTCTCGTTAGGCCACATGTATGGGTTCATAGCCATGTCCTTATTCAGTTGACATATTCACTAGTAGGTATTGTTTATGAAGGATCTAGCCCATGGGCCATTTAAGCCGGGTCTTAAGCTCCCATCCAATCCATTATAAAAAAAATTGAAATTGTAGTCAGTATTGCATACCGTGGTATGGGCATTTCCTAAGTAGCAACTTGAAGCATTTCCATGCTTTATATAATGTCTCACCTTCTAAGTGCTTAAAATTAGCAATGTCATGCCTTAATTGGATGCTTCAACTAATGGGGAAAATTTGTGTAAGAATTTCCCTGCTAAATCATCCCATATCGTTATGGAACTCAACCCTTGTGAATCAAGCCATTCATAGGTGTTGTCCCAAAGTGAGAATGGAAACAATTGGAGATGGATTGCATCACCAGTCACCTCATTGTATTGGAACGTGTCACATAACTTTAGGAATCTCTTTAAGTGCTGGTTCGGTTTTTCCATCATATTGCCCCAAAATTGAAAATTAATTTGTATTATTTGGATTGTGGTCGCCTTAATCTCAAAATTGTTCACATTAAATGCTGGCCTCTTGATACTACCTCAAATAACATCTAAAATACATAGTGCATAATCACGTAAGGTTCGTTCTGGTTGAGCCATTAGCGGCTCTCTTTGGAATAGTGCTGGTAGTTTAGTGGTTCGTCAAACAAAGGATTTTCCTAGGGTAAGTCAGCTACCACGGGTGGATATTTTACATTTGTTGACGAGTTAGCCTCAAGATTCTATCCTGTTCAGGATCTGGCTCGATTGGAATGGTTCCACTTCAAGTCATACACTGCAATAAAAAAGAATTTGAAATGAAATTAATAACTTAAATTTAAAACGGAATAAAAATAAAATAACTGAAAAGTAAATTTGTATCTATAATTCTAAACATTCCTATTTATCCTATTAAAATGTAGAAAACTAAATTCAGTTTAACGTCGAAACTGTCTCAGCAATAACGCCAACAAGTTGACCACCGCCAAACATGCGAATGTTTGGACTAGAAATATTGCAGCAAAATAGATTGAAGATAAAACAACCATGTTCACAAATATACGAGTTAAATTGTAATATAGTAAAGTATGTTAAAACGAAACACTCTAGGAAGCATTCCAAAGATCATACCAAGGGCGGTTGAATTAAACTTAAATTAATTTTCAACACTAATAGGGTTAAACAGTACTAATTTAAAATTATATTATGAAAAACCAAATTAAAATTAATTAATCAAACTAACATAAAATTATCTAAAACAAAAATCAACCAATTAACAATCAAAATAAATTGAAATAAAACAAGCAAGAGATCAACTCACTTTAGTGCTCCTAATTAACTTCAAAACTCAGGTTTTATTGAATTATTTATTAACTAACCAGTTATTACCTCTCGACCTCACTTTCTTGATTGGGATAAATTATGATTTTCTTAGTAAACTTATCTTTCAATCGGCATCACTTCTTAAGGTTTAATCGCACTTAGTTTAAACCCTATTTCATTTTTGAATTAATCACACATCCGTTCATTAATCTCCCTAATGAAATTAGCTATTCATGGATCTAGATGCACTAACCTCTAAACTTATATTTAACATATAAGAAAGTAAATTAAATAAAAGAAAGGAATAAGAAATAAATCTGTTTCGGTATCAATTCCTATGAGGAAGTAAAATTTCCTTTAAAATTTCCTTTAAAGCTTGGATCGAAATTGAATCCATGTTAAACAAGGAAAAAAGTTGTCTAAAGGACTAAATTGAAATAAAATAAAAACTAAAATAAAACCCTAAAACTAACTAAGTGCCTATTTATAGAGTTTATAATCTGACCTAATTAGGGTTGCTTAACAGCCCAAAAATCTTATTAAATTACATTGTGTGGACAAAAATACCCATAATTAATTTTCCTAATTGTTGCCCAGTGTTGTGACACCACAGGATTGATATCGCGACACTTCCTTCATTTTTTTTTGGATATTTTGGCTTCAAAGTCTGGTGTTGTGACACCACTCCTCGGTGTTATAACATCGTATTTGTCCTTCATGTTCTTAGCCCAAAAACAATGTCCTACACGTTAAATAGAGTCGTTAATTCATCCCTTGGCCCACAGTGGCCCATTAGATCATGACATAACTCAATATTGCATAAAAACACTTATTTTGCATAATTTAAACATAAAACATATAAAAATACTAGAAAATAAGCTCGTTAAGTGCTGAAAACACCTTAATTTTCCACAACGAATTGTGGCAAATCACATAATCATCAATTGGCTCATATGATCTTCAAGTTTAGTCAATGTGGTTCTTATTTGAATGCTTTCAAACTGCACTTGTTGCACTTTTGTTCACATTGGCTGCATCTCTGCCTCTTTTCGATCTAGCCTTTGACCACATACAGTATGATCGTTGGTGTTAGCCTTTTCTTGAGTTTTCTACAACTAACTAGGTTGGTAAGTAATATTTTGTTGATTTTGGATAGTATTGTTACCACTTCCTTGGTTACCGCCCCATCTCAGATTTGGGTGCTCTTTCTAGCTAGGATTATAAGTGTTGGAATAGGGATTTCACCCTTATTTATGATGTAGTTCACATCTTCGGCTTGGTTCTTAGGGTATTGGCCGATTCTTCTAGCTGTTTCATTTATCTTGGTCCTTTGATATGTTTATTCTAATTGGTTAAGCTTGTCCAATATTTGTTGGTACTTGTCCTTTTCATGGAAAAATTTGGCCATGGATGGTCTTGGACTATAAGTAAATCTCTCATCAGCCATTAGTAGGAGTTCATAGCCATATTATTGATAGGCATCCTTGTATGTTTGATTCAACAAGGCTCCTCATGTAGCTCTATCTAGTCCTGACCTAGACTGTGCATCTAGCCTGTTGTAGAACATTTGCAACCTTAGCCATTCAAGTAGACCATGATGAGGGCATTTCTGTATCAACGACTTAAACCACTCCCAAGCTTCATGAAAATTCTCTCCTTCCATTTGCTTGAAGTTTGTAATTTCCCTATTCAGTTGGACCGTTTTGGTAATAGGAAAGAACTTGTACAAAAAGTTTTCTACACATTTGTTCCATGTTATGATGGATCCTAGTGATTGCGAATCTAACCAAGAAAATATGTTATCAATAAAGGAGAAGGGAAACAACTGAAGATGAATAGCTTCGTTGGTGAACCCATTAAATTTGAAAGTATCACGATGTTGGAAAAACATTTTATGTACTAGTTTGGGTCCTCCATCATTGTTCCTCTGAACTGTAAGTTGTTCTGGATCATTGTCGGGTTTATCTCAAAATTATTTCCTATGGTTGTCGGTCTTGTTATGTTGCCCTATATTGCATTTAGGTTCGGTGGTGCATAGTTTCTAAGCATATGTTCTTCCCAAGCCATTAGTGGCTCTATCGACAACTATGGTGATGGTGGTAAGTGTTATAAGTGTAGATTGTCGAGTAACGGATTATCACGTGGTGGATCAACTACAACAAGTGGGTTATTTTGCATATGCTATTGTTGTTGCTTTCGATGATTACAATGAATGATTCTCTCTAGATTAGTGTTTGGTTCTATAAGTGTGCCTTCTCCGAGTCATACACTGGAATCCAAAAAAAATAAATAAGTTAGTAAAATAAATAAATAAAAATAAAAATTTTATTTATATTTTATTTTAAAAAATCATAACTATTCTATAAAGCACAAAAATTAAAATCAATTTAATGGTGAAACCTCCTTGGCAACGATGCCAAAAACTTGATCGCCTCTTGACATACCAATGTCAAAAGTGAGAATACTACTATGAAATATAATGAGTTAGGTGGTTTTTTCAAGTATATGGGTGTCATATCCCAAAAATTGGGTTAATGAACTGAGAGTGGTCACACCTAATTTTTTTTTTAGCGATTGAGTAGCGGTGGAGCTGTCCTTGATGATCAATGTTCAAATTCCTTCCCTCTCATTATTTTCTATGTGGTGCAATATTTTTTCAACCTTAGCAAAGGTCACATCCCATGTTTTAAATATTCTCTATTAAATTAAAAACAAGGAGTAAAGTGGTAAAGTGGTAAAGTGGTTAGGAGCTTTAATTAAATCCTTTAAGTCTTAAGTTCAAGGCTCTCCATCACCACCTTTTTAATTATTATTTTTTTGTGAATTTTTCGTATGTTAAATATCCCTTGCCATCCAACCTTTCTTACCATTCTAAGGGAAGATTCTTTCCTTTTTTGTTAAGTCAACATACCATACTTATGAGGACATGATCCCTTTGCCATCCAACTCCCTTATCCCCTTAACTTATCATTCTCTTCACCATTACCACGATTGTTGCTCATTGAACCTTGAAATGTTTGAAAACAACCCTTTTCATCCATCTTTTCATTATCCCCCGCTCATTGCTGCGCTTCCCTAAAAATTTTCCCGCTCTCTCTCTTTTCTCTTTTATTTAGCCATCAACCACCCATTTTTTCTCTATTTCCTCTTCTCCTCCACCGTTCCTTGGTTTGAACCACCATCACCACCACTTAACCTCCTTTTCAGCACCACTTCTATACATCTTTTTGTTCTATCATCGTCTTAGCATCAGCCTCCACCGCTGTACAACCACTGTACACCATCATGAAACATTACCCTTTTTTTCTTTATTTTCCCTCTTCTCATTTCTCTTTCTTTTATCAAGAGATCAAAACCCATCACCTTTTCTTTCTCCTTCGCTAGACTACCACTTCCATCACTGGACCACCATCGTTACTGCCACTATCGTCATCGTAGCACAACCATTGTTTCCTCTTCTTTTCTTCATCATTTTCAACCTACATCATTCCTGTAATGCCCTGAATTTTAGGCCTAGAATTATTAGGTCTGGAGCATGGGAACAGTTAGGAGGCTGCACACAAATGTTTAATTGTGCAAGAAAGTGACACAAATGTGTATCTCCTTCAGTGGTTAAGTGTTCTGGGAAGTGTTTGAGAAGTCCTGGGTTCAAGCCTGGGCATGTGCAAAATTTTTGTTTTTAAAAGGTTTAAACCTTATCCCTACTCAGTAGGCTTATAAATAAATGTGGGTAAAATAGGACAGAAAGGGCCTGGTGGTCTAGGGGATAAGCGGCGTGTGGTAGTTACTTGAGGCCTGAGGTTCAAATGCTGGTAGGCACATGAAGGTGTTTTATTTTGCTGTTGGCCATGGGGGAGTTCTAGTTTGACGTGTTAGAAGAGTGTGGGGAGTTGTTGCTGAATTTTAGGAGATTATTTAGGAATTTCGATTGTTTGGGGGATTTGGGGAGGAACTTTTTGATAGAAGAGGTTGGGTGGAGTTCAAATTAGTTGGTGGAGTAATGTAAGGAGAGCATCAAGGAATGAATTAAGGGATTTTGGGAAGAGTAGTAGTGTTGTGCCGAATGTGGTAGTCCCATTTTGTCAAAATCGGTCAATAGCACACTTCCACTCCTTGATGCCAAATTTCTGCTTTTGGTTTTTACTACTTCTCCATCTTTCATATTTCTCTTTTGGGGATGAATTGTTACTAGAGATCATTCAAGGTTGTTCTCAATTCGGTCTATTTTGGGTTTGTTCTTCCCTAAAACTGATTGCTTTCTTGTCTTTCTCTCAAATCTTGGTCGAATACTCCTTATTCTTTTCTCTCTCAATTCTTTCATTTTCCTTCACCTTCTTATTTGGCCGAACACACCTTCCTCCCCCTCCTTCAATTCTTTTTGGATTCACAGATTTCCTTTCTTGTCATCTTGCCATTTTGACCGAATACCTCATCTCTCCCTAACTCTATTTTGTTTTCGATTTTTGTAATTGTGCTTTGACCAATCGTTTAACACCCCAAACTCGGCCTAGACGTTATGGCCGAATCTGGCAATGTCACGTTGAAGTGTTCTTCGTAAAACATACAATCATTTGAAAAGCCTAATGTTTATTTAGCCTCTTTGTGTGATCTAGAAAATAATTTTAAAACTTGCGTCATTATCAAAAGTATTTACTTATAAAACGTTATTAATTTCAAACTCCCGTTTATCGCGGAAGCTTTTGAAACGGTTTTGCGTATTCATGGAATTTTGGTAAATTATGCATACCCTTTGAAAACCCACATCCTACTACTAGTAGATATAAATTAAAATAAATAAAACCCAAATTAAAAATATAAAGAGGCCTTATTACATAAAAATACCCATTTAAAACCACTTATAAATAAAAAATCCAATAAGGAAGCAAGAGCGGTTGTGTGGCCACCTTTGAGTCCCTCGCAGCACTGATCCGCCTAAGACTAGGGATTACCAGTACGATTAGACAGATGGGTGAGTTTACCAAAACTTAGTGTGTAATCCCAATAATAAACAATAGTGAACGACAGAGTCTGGCCTAAGCCTATATCAATAACAGTTCAATATCAGTTAGGGCCTTGGCCCATAATGTAAACGATGAGCGATTCAATGTCGATTGCAATAACCATGATCAATACAAGATATGATGAATTAGTGTAGAATGCAAACAGAAAAATCCTACCCATCCATCCTCTACACTCCACTCCATCCAGCCCTACACTCCATGTGGGGATAAAATCAACCCACCTATCCCTACACTCCAAATATAGCACCAGTTGCGGCACTAATCAGTAATTGCAGCAAAGCTGCCAGTAATAGGCTTAAAGCCATCAGTAGGTCCACAGTCGTCTTAGGCAACTCGTGCGATGATATCAGTACAGTACACTTCCTCCAAAATAACAATCTCAACCCCATGCAACATGTCATGCATCGTATCATATTATTTTACATGGATGTAACATACACATAACGTGGCATGCTCAAATACAGTCATACACATCGTAGGGCAAATTAGTCATTTTACCTTATAGGGTATTATAGTCATTTTACCCTACAGGGATATTTCGGTCATTCTGCCCTACGAGGGTATTTCGGTTATACTACCATATGAGGACATTTCGGTCGTTTTATCCCATAAGGGTAAAATCATCATTTTATCACAAAAGGGTAAAATCATCATTTTATCACATGAGGGTAAAATCATCATTTTATCACATGATGGTAAAATCGTCATTTTATCACATGAGGGCAAAATCATCATTTTATCACATAGGGATAAAATCGTCATTTTATCACATAAGGGCAATATCGTCATTTTTTCACATGAGGGTTCAGGTACGCTTACTGACCCAACAGAAGGTCACAGTCATCTCGGTGACCCGTGCAACCTTAACAATCAAATAGTAAAATTGGGCCCAAGGCCCATAATACGAGCCCATGTGAGCCCACACGCCCATGTGGCCAACGTAGCCCAATTTTGGCCATGGCCATGTGAACTACACCGCCTGGCCCAATAATCTCTACATATCTGTGTGGTTTACCCGTGTAGGGCCCACAAGCCCGTGGATCCCACACGGCCCATTTCGGCCCAACATGGCGCAAATCGACCTAAGTCTATGGTATCGCCCATAGTGGCCTCTCGTAATTTAGTCCCCATTTTTATGCATTTGGGGTTACCACACGAGCAATCGCACACCCATATGGCATCAACGATCTTATTTTTTGGCTTTTGCTGATTTACGGTAATGGCGGTGTTTTACACACACCTGTAATGAAACTGCAGCCTCGACACTTCCGAGATTTGAAGCACCTATGATTCACAACAATAACTCCACCATTAGTTCATATTTTCGGTTAATCTAAAAACCATAGTATCGCCAACACTTTAACCGAATCATCACTACTTACTAATCAAACTATCGTGTAACACCTTTTACACGTATCCGAGGCCGGGCTAAGGTACGAGGCGTTACCAGACAAACATACAAACATTAAACTAAAATACGAGCCATAAAATTTTATTCATATTTCAAAGCGTTCATTCTCTTACACATAGTCCCTTATTTGAGTCTACGGAGCCCAAAACATACTTTAGAAAGGGTTTGGGACTAAACCGAGAACTTACGAAAATCTTGGAAATTTCATGCTTTAAGGCTCCACACGCCTGTCCCAAAGTCGTGTTCCATACACTAGAGAGACACATGGTCGTGTCTCTGCTGCAGTGGAATATACCTAGGCTATTTTCCAAGCTTTGGTCAACCTTGATCTCTTACACACTTATACAAAATCAAAAGCATATAACATGGTATTCATTTAATGATTAAACATCCTCAATTAAACCACAAACATAGCATTTGTATGTCATCATACATGTGTCTCTCATACTCATTTTACCTTGTTTATTATAGTACCACTTATACATTTATACCAAGATTATCATCTTACCAAATATCTTCACTTAATCATCAAGCATTCATATTTAAAGCTAGATCATATCTTTATAAAATACCACGATTCGATCATGCAGAATAACATATTTACCTGAAACATTTCAATTCGATTCCATACCCAACAAGCATTACATTGAGACAAGTCATATATATATATATATACATGTCATGATACATAACATTCTTTTTTTGTTTTCTTATAAACACATATCATTTATTTCATTATATCAATATTTCATATACCATAGTTTCCATGTATTCCACATATATTTATTTTCCTCCTTCTCCTCTCCATTCCACATCCTTAATGTATATAGCATTCTTGTAAGTACGATTTCACAATTTACTAATAAATGTTCACATCAAAATGTCCACACGAGTCATAGTCACTTAATTATTTATAATTTAAATTACAGAGCTCCAAATTAAGATCCGTAAATTTCCCCTGAAACTATACTCACATATCTTTCCACCATAAAATTTTCATAAATTTTTATTTAGCCAATTAGTACAGTTTATTGATTAAAATTTCCCTTGTTTCACTTTTTGACAGTTTTGACCTCTCTTCACTAAAAAATAATTATCTCACAGTTCAGAACTCGAATAATGTTATTGTTGATTTATCTTGAAAATAAACTCATTATGGATTTTAAAAGTATAACTTTAAGCCTCTAATTATTTTTTTCCAAATTTTTGTGATTTTCCAAAGTCAGAACAGGGGATCACATAATCATTCTGAATCAGTCTCACAAAAACATAAATATCTAAAAATATAGAACTATTTTGCTTTCTATATTTCTTTTATATGAAAATAGACTCATTAAGATTTAATTTGATATCTCATGCAGTCTTTGATTCAATTTATACTATTTTCGGTGATTTTTCAAAATCACGTCACTGCTACTGTCCAAAACAGTTTTATTGCTAATTCACTCTTTCACACTTTCTTTGTATTAACCTCATTTTAACATATATATCACAAATCATTTTCACCACATTTCATACATCACAAGTATAGGCCCATGATCATAAGGTCACCATAAAATCATCCTCATGTATAACCTACTTGTTTATAACCTTACCATATCCTGGTCACTTAATGAACACATTATTCGCATAACCAAGTTCCTGCACTTATTCATCACAAAACTCACAAATCAATACATAGAGAGTCTCCCGTTGAACACTTCGGATCAATCCTCGATCCTTGGTTGTTTCAGCACATAGCTCCACCCATCATATAGTTCGGCTCTCTTGTACACATGGTGAACACTTAGTACCACCCATGTGACCTAGCCAGTTTATCTCGTAGCTCTCTTGTCTACATGGTGTCCTTCACTTGGAACCACGCATGCGACCTAGCTACATATATCCCGTAGCTCTCTTGTCTACATGGTGTACACATAGTATCACCCATGCGACCTAGCTACATCATAATGTCTTGTAGCTCTCTTGTACACATGATGTGCACTCAGACTATACATGTGACCTAGCTACATACCATCTGTATCATCCAATCTTTTCAAGGTTCAACCGGATTTCTCTCTTTTCCAACAATTTCACCAATCAAGTAATTATCGACAAACATATTTCCAATATTTTTATAAAATATCATAATACAAGTAATAGTGATGTATTACTTACATATAAACTTACATCTCATTGTCTTATTAAAAATCATATGAACTTACAATTTCCATAATATCCATAATCATAGAAATCACATTTATGTATGATAATTCAATGCACTTCATGTACCATAGACATATTTTTAAATCAATTCATAAACTTGGCACCATAATCATTTAATTTAACATAATTCAATTAATTCACTAAATTTAACTTTCAAATATAAATTACAGCATTATTGTTGTATTATTATCATACCAACTTACATACTTTCAACACCTTGGAGATCATAGTAAATATATCAATTTTACATTGAAACATGCATAAATTAATGCTTATTATACATATGAACTTACCTTGATATTAAAACGGCCATTTTACCAACTTTCCTAATTTTCGATTTTTCTCTCATTCTAGGTTCAAATCTCGTTTTCCGGGATCTAAAACATCATATTTAACTTATTTAATTAATGTACTATTCAAAACAGTCCTTAACTCAAACTTTGGAAAAATTACAATTTTGCCCTAAACTTTTCATATTTACACTTTTGCCCTAGGCTCGGAATTAAACTTCATCCCTTATTCTTATGTTTTATGACATGATGATCACTTTTCCTTCTATGGCAATATCAAATTCTCACTCTAACATATACTTATGACTATTAGGTATTTTTACCGATTAAGCCCTTTTGCTCGTTTTCACTTAAAATCGAGTAGCAAAAGTTGTCTAACATAATTTAAAGCCTCATATTGTATCATAAAACACCAGATTAAATAAATTTTACCTATGGGTATTTTTCCAAATATGAACCCTAGGTTGAATTATTGCTAGCATAAGCTAAATCAAGTTACCGGGACTCCAAAAACGTAAAGAACTTGAAAAACGGGGTTAGAACGGACTTACAATTGAGCTTGGGAAGCTTTAAAACCCTAGCCATGGAGTCTCCCTTGGTATACACGTCCATGGTGAAGAAGATGAGCAAAATTGGCTTTTAATTTTGTATTTTAATTCATTTTACCCCTAAATGACCAAAATACCCTTACTACTAAACTTTCCAAAAATTCCATCCATGTCCAATTTTTGTCCATAACTTAGAAATTGTTCAAATTCTATTTAAGACCTCCTAATTAATATTTCAAATCAATTTCATACTAGAAACTTCTAGAATGCAAGTTTTGCAACTTATTCAATTTAGTCCCTAACTTCGAATTAAGCACTTTATGCATAGAATTTCTTCACGAAATTTCACACAATCATGCAATCATATCATAGACCTCAAAATAATCATAAAATAATTATTTATATCTCAGATTTTGTGGTCCCGAAACCTCTGTTCCAACTAGACCCAATTTTGGGCTATTACATATCGGATAACCCTGATTGCTCCAAACCCTATGTACTCTCCGCAAAGCTTTAACCTTTACGAAACATTTAGCTGATTCATCATCAGTTATAATCCCTTATCAATATAATTACTACTTAAAGTACTTACCACGAGCGAAAAGATTACTTGCCGTGAAGGAACAATCGGCCTAACCCCTTAACTATGGAGATCGCGCCCCAATAAACAACTAAGACCCAGTCTAGACGCCTCCTGAATAACCAAAGGGGTATTCGGTTTTAGCAAAAGAAGGTAGCATGGTTGAAAGGGAGAAGAATCAGCCACAAATGCTAGAGGTATTCGGCCAAGAGAAGAAAGAATGTTGAAACAAGGTGTTCGGTTTGCAAAACAGAGTATAAGGGTTCGGCCAACACAAAAGAAGAGCAAAGAAGAATCGATGGAGAGGGAAGTGTTACTCAGGAAATTGGCCAAGTTGAGATAGAGGAGAAGGCAAAATCAGCAGAAAAGAAGATAGGGGACAAAAGAAATCGACCAAGAATAAGGGGAAATCGGGAGCACACTTGGAAACCTTTAGGTACTACTCGAAACCAAAAGAAGAGAAAATATAAAATGAACTATTTGAAAACCTAAAAAGTAAGGAGAGGATTCGGGCCCTAACTAGACTATGACCAAAATTTGACAATAAGAACCCTTCTATTCGGTCAACAAACTTCCACTTACTCCTCTACACACCCCTACCTAAACTGAAACTCTGTGTGCCAATAGTCCAATTTCGGCACAACACCTTCAAACCACTCAAACTCCCCGATTTCTTCCAAAATTTCCTCCCCTCCATCCCCTTAGATTCGGCTAAAAACCAATCCATTCAACATGTTCAAATTCTTGGTGTTTTGGTCAAACACAACTTCCTCCCATGGCCAGCAGCAAAAATAACCTCTATTTGTACAATCAATGATTCGAACCTTAGACCACTAGCACACTCCACACACCACTATCCACTAGACTAGTAGGCTTTTTATATCAAACTTTACCAAAATAAACTTATAACCCTACTAGCCAAAGATAGGGGTTTTATCCTCAAAAAACCAAAATTTTATAGAAGCCAGGGCTTGAACCCATGACTTCTCGGACACTTCTAGAGCACACAGCCACTAAGCCAAACACACAATTGTGTCACTTCCTTAAATAATTAAATATTTATGTGCAGTCTTCTAACTTCACCCCTACTCAAAACCTAAAACTTCTAGGCCCAAATTCAGGGCGTTACAAATTAGGACATGTTGGTGCTAGTCTTGCTTCTGTAGTAACGTGTGTTTTGGCTTGCATTGGGGGTATAGGCTGATTGCTTCTTTTCCTTTTCTCAGTGTGGAACTTTCTGTAAGTGTTATGCAGTTAGTATAATCTTTTCGTATGATCAATATATGGTTTAGATTGTTAAGTCTTGGTTGGATTGTAGGATACTTCTAAAAGGGGTTTGAACTAGTCTTTTGCAATAGATTAATGGAGTGATCCTCATTCGATCGACCAAGGCAAGTGATGAGAAATCGTTTAATAAGTGTTATAGAGATGGGATCCTTTAATCCTGCTGTTAAAGGGACTAATGGTGTGTTGTGTTTGAATCTAGGGTTGGAGCGCTTGTGGTCTATTTGCACACTCTCATATCAAGATGTGTAAACACTGCCATCATCGTAGATTGGAAAAAGCCAAAATAGGTGACTGTTGACTCTACATGAGCGTGCGCCACGAGCATGGGCGTAAAATCGTTAAGGCCATCCATGAGTGATTTCATGGGCCGAGGTTGTTTTGGGCCATGGTGGGCCAAAATTGTAACAGCCCAAAATTGACCCTAGTCGGAATGTGGTTTCGGGACCACAAAACCGAGGCATAAAAATAATTAAAAATTTATTTTGATGCCTATAATATGTGTGTGCTCATGTATGACATTTTATGATGATTGATTTAGTGTTATAAAGGTGAATTTCACTAGAAAGGACTTGTGTGAGAAAATTAGAATTGAGATAGGCAAATGTGGAAGTGGTCTATTGATGCACACTAGGAAATGTTGTCCTTGCATGTCAAATTCCCCAAATTTGACTATAGTGGCCGCCAAGGTGGGCATGATGGGCAAGGAAAACATGTTTCCAACATGTTTGGCTAGTGAGTTATGTAGGAAGTATTATAATAAAAATAAGCATAAAAAATGAAAAAAAAAGAGAAAGATGAGCTTGGATGCCCTTGTTGCCGTGAGTGTGGAGAAAGAAAGAAGAATTTTGTTCATCATTTTTCATTTCCTTTGGGCTGAAAATTCTAAGGAGGAAGGAAGGAATTCTTGTTTCATGTTGGTTTGGAAGAGGTTTAGGAGGAGGTTTGGCCATACTTGTACCTAGATTAAGGTAAGTTTGATGTTTTGCCATGAGATTCATGTATATTTTAGTTGCTAGCTTGATGTTCTTGTTAGCCCATGGTTCAAATCTTTGTTATGTCATGGGAATGAAATTCGCCAAAGTGAATATGGTGTTAATGCCATTGCATGCTAAATATCAAGCTTGATAATGATTCATGTGATGGTAGATTGAGGATTCTTAGATTTTCTTTTAGCATTTTTGAATGAGATACTAAGTTCTTTGTTTAACCATGACCAAATTGAAACGGTATGGTGTTGTGGTATTCGCCATGTTGTATCCATAAGTATGATTCATGCATGTTGCATGGTAAGTAAGATTTAAGCTTTGGATATGTGTGTATATTTGGATATAAGCCACTTGAGAATTGGCCATTGCACCTACATGAATATATGTTTGCACATGATGAATTGGTATGACATGTATACTATTTTAAGGTGTCTATTTGCTTGTGATGTTGTTTCTGTTATGAAATAAATGAGAGATGTGTATAGAACTACAATATGTAATGCGTTAATTAGGAAAATGTATTCTGTTTTTTTGTGTAGTATTAAGTGTAAAATTAGCCTCCACATAGACATGCATATTCGCCAAAGGAAGTAGATTGGTGTGCATGTATTCGGTTAGAGGCAACCATATTGAAGCCTTATCTTGGCTTAGATTGTTGACCAAATGGGTAATAAGTGAGGATGGTTGCGAATATACAAACATACATATGCATGTGTAATTGAATTATGAATGTTTAGCAAGAGGGTTAAACTAGTTGATTTATTGATTAAGCTCAAGGAGTTAAAGAAGGAGAATCAAGCAAGGGAAAGACGAAGGTCATCGAGTAGCCGACTTGGACTGTTTTACCCAACACAAGGTAAGTCATTAAGCGTATATTTGGTGTTGATTTAAATGATCAATATATATATGCAAATGTGTTTAAATGAGTTGGTGTGTAAATGGAAATGTATGTGTATGGAATGATGCCATTGTTGAATGTATAAAGGCAGCAAAATACATAAGGTATTGGTCTCGGCACTAAGTGTGCGGGTATAAATGGACACGGTGACAAGATTGGCACTAAGTGTGCGGGTTTAAAATTGTACAGCACTAAGTGTGCGAGTTTGATTATATAGCACTAAGTGTGCGAGTTGAATACATATAGCACTAAGTGTGCGGATTCACTATATGTTCTTGCATTACAATTGGCACTGAGTGTGCGACATTATCGAGCTAATCCGGACAGCGGATCGGGTAAGTACCTCGAGCTTTTGACAAATAGAAAATATGTTCATGCTCGGGGTTGAATTTGGTAAGCCTTAAATCTATGTGATGATTGAAATTGTATGGTTGTGCTGGAAATTGAGTTAATGTGTAAAATGCTTGATTATCTTGTTGTGTAGAATATGAAATGTGGATGTATGAATTGGTACGAGATTGGACCGAAAGGTTCGAGGTATTATGGTATAGATTCGATATGGACGAGTACCTAGCCTCATTTGTTGTACATGTAGTAGTAACTTTATCGATGGATTGACGAATGCTTATGACTTACTGAGTTGTAAACTCACTCGGTGTTTTCTTGTCACCCATTTTAGGTCTCTTGGACTCGTATTGTTGCGTGCTCGGAACCGTCGTTGAAGTCATCACACGGCTGAAATCTTGTGGTATTGTTTTTTGTTGTTGAAGAACATTTGGCATGTATAGGCTATTATATTTTGTCGAATTGTGGGTTGTAAACTTTAAGCCATGTGAAAATGGCCTATGTGGTCGTCGAGTGGGATGCTAGAACCTATAGCCACGAGTCTTAGAAACTCAAATTTTGTTAAGGTGGCCATAATTTGTGTCATGTATGATGGATGATTAAGGCCAAGGAAAAATTCATGAAATTGGCATAGTCTACTGCAGTAACTGTTGCGGACAGCAGCAGTGAGATGAGATTGAAAAATCACTAAAAATAGTAGAAGTAGAATTAAATAGTGAGTAAATTATGGAACTGAACCTTGATGAATCTATTTTTATATGGACGAAACGAAACGACCATATGAGAAGTATACTGGGAAATATTAAAGTTCTCGTGAGACAGGGCCAGAACGATTTCTGGGTCCCCTGTCGCGACTTTGAAAATTTACCATAAATTATCCAGAAAGAATTAGGAGTCATGCCTTATATGTACAGATTCCATTTTGAGTCTAGTTTCATTAGAAAGAAACGGCACCAGTATTAAAGCCCTGTACAGAAAGATATTCAAGTTGTAACGCGCGGAGGTCAGAGCAGTCGATCCCTGTAACATGGGTGACTTTAACTAATAAACTGTACCAATTGGCCAAACCAAAAATTCTAAAAATAAATCCATGGATGGGTATATGAGTCTAAATTCGGGGAAAATTTACGAAACCAGTTTCCGAGTTTTGGAACTCGAGATATGATTTTTAAGGCGACGGTGACGCAGTTTTCCAGCCTGTCCAGAAATGCCAAATTGGTCGGTACTTTAAGAGGATTTGTCTCGTTAACCCCTCATGTCCGACACCGGCGTCGGTCACGAGGTTAGGGTGTTACAATTTTATTGGTATCAGAGCTATGGTTTAGTCGGTTCTAGGACTACCATAGCGCGTGTGAGTCTAGCTATACATGCCAAATTGTTAGCGCTTAATAATGTGATGACTTCTGACGGTTGGGATTTTTGTTTTGATTAGCAATGGAACCCGGTAGAGAGACCCTTGGCGGATGACGTTGAAAGTGTAGCGGCTGCTCTGCGCAAGGGACACCGCCTGTTGAGCCTCGATCATCCGCGAATAATCAAAATGAAGGGCGAAACAAGCCTTCTTCACCATGATGAATGAGTGGGTCGCGCAATATGCCCGAACCAACCCGGCTGTCCAACCATTCCCGAATTTAAATACTCCACCCCAAGAGCCCGCAATGCCTCCGATTCATCGATCCTGTGAGGTTGAGTAAACCACCGTGGACTTGATTAGGAAGCGTGGGGAGGAGTTCAAGGCCATAGTTACCGATGATGCCGAAAAGGCCGAGTTCGCTCGATAACACCATTAGAGTGTTAGATGAATGTCATGCACACCGACGAATGTCTTAAGTGTGCTATATCCTTGTTATGAGACTCACTTACTATTGGTGGAGGACTTTAATTTCCATAGTCCCAAATGAACGAGTTACTTGGGATTTCTTCCAATGCAATTTCGAAAGAAATACATTAGTCAACGGTTCATCGATCGAAAGCGTAAGGAATTCTTGGAACTCAAGCAAGGCGGATGATCAGATCTGAATCTGAACATGAGTTCGTAAGACTTAGTCGGTATGCTTTCGGGAGTGTGTGGCTGATGAGGTTGCGATGTGCAAAAGATTTGAAGAAGGATTGAATGAAGAGTTAAAGTTACTAGTGGGGATTTTGGAGATAAAGGAGTTCGTGACACTAGTCGAACGAGCACGCAAGGCGGAAGAACTTGGGAAGGAGAAGAAGAAGACTAAATTTGAAGCAAGAGATTACCGTAAAAGATCGACGAGTAAAGCTCCGTTCTCGGCTGTAAAGAGGTTCGGGAGGACACCATGAAGTCGAGGACGATCGCGGGAATTTCCATTAGAGCCCGACCATTGACGGACTCCGAGCTACTTGATAGCTAGTGTGGGCAATAATCGTCAAGAGAGACCTGAATGCCCCAATGTGGAAGACGACACCTAGGTGAATGTTGGGGTAAGTCTGTTAATAGGGCTCATTATGGATGCGGTTCAAGGACCACTTCATTAGAGATTGCACGAGCTAGATGAGAGGAATAAGACGCAAGGTGCAAGACCTAGTGGAGCGACGGTGGAGGTAGGCCCCGAGAATCTCTGGAGGTAGGGGTGGTAATCGAGAGGAGCCTCTAATACGGCTGTCCGATCCGAGACCCGTACTCTGCTAGAGCATATGCCATCCGCATGACGAGAGGAGGCATCCTCCCCGACGTTATCACTGGTACTTTTACTCTCTTTGATACTATTGTGATTGCATTGATTGACCCGGCTCTACTCACTCATATGTATGTGAAACCTTAGCATCCAAGAAGACTCTACTTGTTGAGTCTCTCGAGTTCGTAATTCAGTGTCAAACCCTTTGGGTCAATCGTGCTCGTTGATAAAGTGTGCAAGAGATGGCCCTAACAATTCGAGAATCTGTTTTCCTACCGATCGATGCTTCTACCATTTAATGAATTCGATGTTATTCTTGGTATGGATTGGTGACCGTACATGATGCGTTGGTGGACGCAAAAGGAAAACCATTGATTTGAGGAGTGCAAATAATGAGGTAGTCCGAGTCGAGTCTCTTGATTTAAAAGGAGCACCGGCGATAATATCTTCTATGACCGCTCGGAGGTATGTGAAAAGGGTGTGAAACATACCTTGCGTATGTGTTTGGAAGTAAAGAGACGGAAAGGAAACTCGAATCGGTACGTGGTTTGTGAGTATTCGATGTTTTTCCCGAGGAGTTACCGGATTGCCACCGGTTCGAGAAGTGGAATTGACATCGGTTGTACCGGTACTACGCCGATTTCAATAGCCCCGTGTCGTATGGCATTAACGGAATTAAAGGAATTGAAGGTTCAATTGCAAGAATTGACGGATAGAGGTTTCGCTTCGACCGAGTTTTTCTCCATGGGCGCTTTGTATTGTTTGTGAAGAAGAAGGACGGAACCATGAGGTTGTGCATCGACTATCGTCAACTCAATAAAGTGACGATAAAGAATAAATATCCATTGCCACGAATTGACGATTTGTTTGATCAATTAAAGGGAGCCTCGGTGTTTTCAAAGATAGATTTGAGGTCGGGTACTATCGGTTGAGGGTCCGAGAATCGGACATACCAAAACCGCTTTTAGAGCGAGGTACGGTCACTCACGAATTCTTGGTGATGCCGTTTGGGCTCACTAATGCCCTGCGGTGTTTATGGATTTAATGAATAGAATTTTCAGCCATACTTGGATCGGTTTGTAGTTGTATTTATCGATGACATTTTGGTCTATTCGAGAGATGAAACCGAGCATCTTGAACACCGAGGCTAGTGTTGCAAATCTTACGAGATAAGCGGTTATACGCAAAGTTCAAGAAATGTGAATTTTGGTTGAAAGAGGTTAGCTTTTTGGGGCACGTGGTGTCCGCATGACGGTGTCGAGGTGGACCCGAACAAAATTCGCCATAGTCGATTGGAAACCACCAAGGAATGTTACCGAAGTTAGGAGCTTTTTGGGGCTTGCGGTTATTACCGACGATTTGTAAAGGTTTCTCGACGATAGCCACGCCAATGACGGTTTCTCCAAAAGGATGTTAAGTTCGAATGGACGGAAAAATGTCGAAAAGTTTCGATCAACTGAAAGCTTATTTGGTGAAGCCCCAATTCTAGTGCAACCCGAATCGGGCAAAGAGTTTGTCATTTATAGTGACGCATCTCTACTTGGGTTAGGTTGCGTATTAATGCAAGAAGGTCAAGTTGTGGCCTATCGTCGAGGCAATTAAAGCCACATGAGAAAAATTATCGACTCATGATCTCGAATTGGCGCCATCGTATTCGCCTTAAAGATTTGGCGACATTACTTATTTGGTGAAAGGTGCCATGTATACTCGGATCACAAAAGTCTCAAATATTTGATGACCCAAAGAGACTTAAATCTGCGACAAAGACGTTGGCTCGAGCATTAAAGGATTATGAGTGATCATTGACTATCACCCGGAAAGGCGAATGTGGTTGCGGATGCCTTGAGTCGTAAATCGTTATTCACTTTACGACGATGAATGTGCACTTGTCTGTCCGATCCGACAAAGGTGTTAGTGGCTGAATTGAAAGCCAAACCATTATTGACACACCAAATTCGAGAAGCTCGAGAAAGTCAACGACGAGTTGGTTGCAAAACGGGCTGCATGTGTTCGAACAAGGACTCGAGTTTCAAATCGACGATGACGATTGTTTGAGGTTCAAAAGTCGTCATGTGTCCCAAAGAATTGAACTCATTTCGATAATTCAATGAAGCCCATTGTAGCCGAATGGCAATCCACCCGGGAGTACGAAGATGTACAATGAATTGAAACGTCGATTTTGGTGGCATGGTATGAAGCGAGACATCTCCGACTTTGTTTGAGATGTCTAATATGTCAACAAGTGAAAGCGGAACATCGGTGCCTTGAGATTACTTGACCAATCACGATACCCGAGTGGAAATAGGATCGAGTCACAATGGACTTTGTATCCGGACCGCCATTGTCGACAAGTAAGAAGGATGCGGTTTGGGTCGTGGTAGATCGATTGACTAAGTCGGCCCACTTTGTCCCCGTCGTCGGATTTTTCAATGGACAAATTAGCGGAATTGTACGTTTCTCGATTGTGAGATTACACGGGTGCCTATTTCTATCGTGTCGGATAGAGATCCGAGATTTACCTCGCGATTTTGGAAAAAGTTGCAAGAAGCTTTGGGTACCAAGTTGCATTTCAGACCGCCTTTCACCCCCAAACCGATGGTCAATCCGAACGGATAATTCAAATACTCGAGGATATGTTGAGATGTTGTATCCTTGAGTTTAGTGGTTCATGGAACGGTATCTTCCTTTGATTGAATTCGCACAACAATAGCTTTCAATCAAGTATTAAGATGGCGCCTTACGAGGCTTTATACGGTCGTAAATGCCGTACCCCATTATTCTGGACTGAACTTAGTGAAGGTAAATTCTTGAGGTTGATTTGGTTAAGGATGCCGAGCAAAGAGTTCGAGTAATTTGTGAAAGTTTGAAAGTCGCCGGATCGCCAAAAGTCGTATCGGATTTGAAAAGAAAAGATATTGAATATCGGGTTGGAGACAAGGTCTTTCTCAAAGTTTCACCTTGGAAGAAGGTGCTTAGATTTGGCCGTAAGGAAAATTGAGCCCGAGGTTCATCGGGCCATATGAAATATCTGAACGAGTCGGTCCGATCGCGTATCGTTTGATTTTGCCCCCGAACTTGAAAGGATTCACAACGTCTTCCATGTTTCGATGCTTGACGCTATAGATCCGATCCATCGCACGTGATTAGTCCATCGAAATTGAAATTCAAGCTAATATGAGTTATGAGGAGGAACCGATTCGTATCCTATCACGAGAAGTGAAAGAGTTGCGAAACAAGCGGGTTCCGCTAGTGAAAGTGTTATGGCTCAAGCACGGGATAGAAGAAGCTACTTGGGAGACCGAGAACTCTATGAAAGAACGATATCCAAACCTATTTACGGTAAGATTTTCGGGACGAAAATTTCTTAAGTGGGGAGAGTTGTAACAGCCCAAAATTGACCCTAGTCGGAATGTGGTTTCGGGACCACAAAACCGAGGCATAAAAATAATTAAAATTTATTTTGATGCCTATAATATGTGTGCTCATGTATGACATTTTATGATGATTGATTTAGTGTTATAAAGGTGAATTTCACTAGAAAGGACTTGTGTGAGAAAATTAGAATTGAGATAGGCAAATGTGGAAGTGGTCTATTGATGCACACTAGGAAATGTTGTCCTTGCATGTCAAATTCCCCAAATTTGACTATAGTGGCCGCCAAGGTGGGCATGATGGGCAAGGAAAACATGTTTCTAACATGTTTGGCTAGTGAGTTATGTAGGAAGTATTATAATAAAAATAAGCATAAAAAATGAAAAAAAAAAAGAAAGATGAGCTTGGATGCCCTTGTTGCCGTGAGTGTGGAGAAAGAAAGAAGAATTTTTGTTCATCATTTTCATTTCCTTTGGGCTGAAAATTCTAAGGAGGAAGGAAGGAATTCTTGTTTCATGTTGGTTTGGAAGAGGTTTAGGAGGAGGTTTGGCCATACTTGTACCTAGATTAAGGTAAGTTTGATGTTTTGCCATGAGATTCATGTATATTTTAGTTGCTAGCTTGATGTTCTTGTTAGCCCATGGTTCAAATCTTTGTTATGTCATGGGAATGAAATTCGCCAAAGTGAATATGGTGTTAATGCCATTGCATGCTAAATATCAAGCTTGATAATGATTCATGTGATGGTAGATTGAGGATTCTTAGATTTTTTTAGCACTTTTGAATGAGATACTAAGTTCTTTGTTTAACCATGACCAAATTGAAGCGGTATGGTGTTGTGGTATTCGCCATGTTGTATCCATAAGTATGATTCATGCATGTTGCATGGTAAGTAAGATTTAAGCTTTGGATATGTGTGTATATTTGGATATAAGCCACTTGAGAATTCGCCATTGCACCTACATGAATATATGTTTGCACATGATGAATTGGTATGACATGTATACTATTTTAAGGTGTCTATTTGCTTGTGATGTTGTTTGGTTATGAAATAAATGAGAGATGTGTATAGAACTACAATATGTAATCGTTAATTAGGAAAATGTATGCTGTTTTTTTTGTGTAGTATTAAGTGTAAAATTAGCCTCCACATAGACATGCATATTCGGCCAAAGGAAGTAGATTGGTGTGCATGTATTCGGTTAGAGGCAACCATATTGAAGCCTTATCTTGGCTTAGATTGTTGACCAAATGGGTAATAAGTGAGGATGGTTGCGAATATACAAACATACATATGCATGTGTAATTGAATTATGAATGTTTAGCAAGAGGGTTAAACTAGTTGATTTATTGATTAAGCTCAAGGAGTTAAAGAAGGAGAATCAAGCAAGGGAAAGACGAAGGTCATCGAGTAGCCGACTTGGACTGTTTTACCCAACACAAGGTAAGTCATTAAGCGTATATTTGGTGTTGATTTAAATGATCAATATATATATGCAAATGTGTTTAAATGAGTTGGTGTGTAAATGGAAATGTATGTGTATGGAATGATGCCATTGTTGAATGTATAAAGGCAGCAAAATACATAAGGTATTGGTCTCGGCACTAAGTGTGCGGGTATAAATGGACACGGTGACAAGATTGGCACTAAGTGTGCGGGTTTAAAATTGTACAGCACTAAGTGTGCGAGTTTGATTATATAGCACTAAGTGTGCGAGTTGAATACATATAGCACTAAGTGTGCGGATTCACTATATGTTCTTGCATTACAATTGGCACTGAGTGTGCGACATTATCGAGCTAATCCCGACAGCGGATCGGGTAAGTACCTCGAGCTTTTGACAAATAGAAAATATGTTCATGCTCGGGGTTGAATTTGGTAAGCCTTAAATCTATGTGATGATTGAAATTGTATGGTTGTGCTGGAAATTGAGTTAATGTGTAAAATGCTTGATTATCTTGTTGTGTAGAATATGAAATGTGGATGTATGAATTGGTACGAGATTGGACCGAAAGGTTCGAGGTATTATGGTATAGATTCGATATGGACGAGTACCTAGCCTCATTTGTTGTACATGTAGTAGTAACTTTATCAGTGGATTGACGAATGCTTATGACTTACTGAGTTGTAAACTCACTCGGTGTTTTCTTGTCACCCATTTTAGGTCTCTTGGACTCGTATTGTTGCGTGCTTCGGAACCGTCGTTGAAGTCATCACACCGCTGAAATCTTGTGGTATTGTTTTTTGTTGTTGAAGAACATTTGGCATGTATAGGCTATTATATTTTGTCGAATTGTGGGTTGTAAACTTTAAGCCATGTGAAAATGGCCTATGTGGTCGTCGAGTGGGATGCTAGAACCTATAGCCACGAGTCTTAGAAACTCAAATTTTGTTAAGGTGGCCATAATTTTTGTCATGTATGATGGATGATTAAGGCCAAGGAAAAATTCATGAAATTGGCATAGTCTACTGCAGTAACTGTTGCGGACAGCAGCAGTGAGATGAGATTGAAAAATCACTAAAAATAGTAGAAGTAGAATTAAATAGTGAGTAAATTATGGAACTGAACCTTGATGAATCTATTTTTATATGGACGAAACGAAACAACCATATGAGCAGTATACTAGGAAATATTAAAGTTCTCGTGAGACAGGACCAGAACGATTTCTGGGTCCCCTGTTGCGACTTTGAAAATTTACCATAAATTATCCAGAAATAATTAGGAGTCATGCCTTATATGTACAGATTCCATTTTGAGTCTAGTTTCATTAGAAACAAACGGCACCAGTATTAAAGCCCTGTACAGAAAGATATTCAAGTTGTAACGCGCGGAGGTCAGAGCAGTCGATCCCTGTAACATGGGTGACTTTAACTAATAAACTGTACCAATTGGCCCAACCAAAAATTCTAAAAATAAATCCATGGATGGGTATATGAGTCTAAATTCGGGGAAAATTTACGAAACCAGTTTCCGAGTTTTGGAACTCGAGATATGATTTTTAAGGCGACGGTGACGCAGTTTTCCAGCCTTCCAGAAATGCCAAATTGGTCGGTACTTTAAGAGGATTTGTCTCGTTAACCCCTCGTGTCCGACACCGGCGTCGGTCACGAGTTAGGGGTGTTACAAAAATAGGCCGTGTGGGCCCCACGAGCATGTGGGCTACACACGGGTAAACAACATAGACGTGTGGAGAACATTGGGCCAAGTTGTGTAATCCACACGTGTAACAGCCTAGTTTTGGGCCCTAGTTGGAATAGTGGTTTTGGGATCACAAATCCGAGTCAAAAAATATTTTAATATTATTTTTGGTGTTTATAGTATTTGAATTGATATGTGTGAAAGTTTCGTGTAAAAATTTTATCGTTTGTGTACTCGATTTAGTAAAAGGACTAAATCGCGTAAAATGCTAAAGTAGCATGCTATTTGATAAAGGTGTTATTTGGCTTTGGCTTTTAAAGTAAGGGTCCTTGCTAGGAGGTTATACCCTTAATATTGATAGTGGACTTTTATGGACAATTTTGGACAACTATTAAATGATTTCTAAGTTATATTACAAAGGATAAAATAGTAAATTATGTATTAAATACATAATAATAAAACAAAGTGGAATTGATGGCCATTTATCATCTTTTATGGCCAAATGTACTAAGGAAGAAAGCCAAAAATGGGGTTTTCATATTCGGCAACTTGGTAGCTTGATTAGGTAAGTGTTTTGACTCAGTTTTTGATGATTTTTATGTTTTTGGGATTGTTGCTTTGTGTTTTACCAAACCCATGATTGAATTTTAGAATTTAATGATGATTTCATGAGATGCCATTGTTGATTTAGTGATCTTTGTGGTGTTAATTGTTGATGAATGAAAGATATGTGATTGATAAATATAATTTGTCTTTGAATTTTCAATAAATTTGAGTAATTGGGGCTAAATTGTGAAAATGATATTTTGAGGGACTAAAATGTGAAATAAATGAAAGAAAATGGGTTGCTAAAGACCTTAGTGAAATTTGGCGAAGCATGAGTGTGGTTAAATTTTGAATATTCTGTGTTTTGTGAAATAGGGACTAAATTGCGAAAGATGTAAAATGTCAGGGGAAAAAGTGTAATTAGCCCATTTATGTGTTTTAGATGAATTTGATTGAATATATGATTAAATAAGTTGAATTTGTATTGAATAGATCAATAAATGAGAAAATCAAATTTGGATCAAGGAAAGTCGAAAATTATCGAATAGTCGTTTCGGTCCATTCGTGTTAGTATGAGGTAAGTTCATATGTAAATAAATGTTATTAAATTGAAATGTATTTGCATCATATGTACTGAATTAAGTTGTAAATGAATTATGAATGTGAAGTTGAAGTATGTTAATTATGAATTGAATTTGAGGCACTAAGTGTGCGATAAATGAAATAGCTACGATTATTAAAATGGAACTGAGTGTGCGAGATTATAATAGCATTGGCTAAATAAATGGCACTATGTGTGCGATATCGATATAAGTTTGATTTAATGTAATGGCACTAATTGTGCAATATAATTATAGCTTCGGGTAATTAATTGGTACTAAGTGAGCGAGTTCGTTGAATGTTCAAGGATGATTGAATGGATTGGTGCTTTGAGCATTGAAGTGATAAATGTGATAGATAAGAATGTAATGGTATAGGTATGTACGGAACCTATGTGATTGATGATGTTAAGTATGAAATAGATGAAAAATTATGCAATCAAAGTGAGTATGATTATGATTAGTGAATATATGATCTATGTGAAAGTGAGACGTGGATACTAGCAAGTTAACTATGATCAAATGAATTATATGAGAAAAGTGGAATTGTAAATGTGAATTGTCATATATGATTCAGGTACATGTGATTTATATATGAAATTCTGATATGAAATTTGAGTATGATTCAAATGATGATATGTGAAATATATGAGAAGAAATGATGTGTTTAAATATGCTCATTATATGAAATTGTGGTCCTACATTTTGGACATGAGAATTATGAAAAATGGAATATGGTTGGAATGTATGATTTGGTATGGTTATTCAGGTTTTGAAATGCATAAAAAGGAATTGATATATTTTTTTATGCAATAAATGAAATAAATGACTATGTTTCGGTTGGTTATGTAATGAAATTGTGCAAGTTTAATTTATATGAATGATCTAATGGTTGTTATTTGAAACTGGAAGTATGGTTTGTATGTTTATCGATAAATAAGCCTAATGAAATTTCTTAATGGGGCGATGTTAGATTATATAGGAAAAGTGGTTGAATATGTGTATGAAGTTAACTAAATTTTGGCTTAATCAAGTTGAATTATATACATCACCTTGTGAAGATTTATTTGCTTATGGCTTACTAAGTTCTCGAAGCTTACTCTGTGTGTTTCCTTTGTTTATAGAGTTTCGAAGGCTTGCTCGGGTTGGAAGTTGTAGGAAATCTGATCACACTATCCTGTTATCGTTTCGGTAAATAAAAGCTTTGAGTTTTTGGTTATGAGACACGTATAGGATAATTTTGATATGGTTCAATTTGATTTGTATATCTGTAGCCTTGCGAAAATGGCTTGTTAATGATGTAATTATGTGTGTTTATATATGGCCTAGTGAAATGGTCTTTTTGGTAAGGTTATTAAGATCTTGAAATAGTTATAAATGTGACATGAATCATGTGTTCATAATATAAATTAGGTACATGGAATTAGTATGTTTGAGTTGGAATTATGTATGGAAAATGATTAATGATATTGAGGTATGAGTGAATGAATTTGGCATGTGATTTTGGTATGATTTGGTACAAAGACTAAACGTGAAATTGGTTAATGATATTATGCAGTGATTGATACATGTTTGGAGTTATTTTTGGTCGAAAATATTGCATATATGATGCTTGATTTTGGACTTGTAGGGAGGACTCAAATGGGTGGCAAATTGGCTTTTCAAATGGCCTATTTTTGTCCACACGGGCAGAGACATGGGCATGTGTCTCAACCGAGTATGACACACGGTCATGTTACACAGTCGTGTGTCCCCTGGGGTAGCTTTTCGAATTAAGGTAGTATATCCTATAGTTTTGACAAGGCCTAGACACACGAGCGTGTCTAATAGTCGTGTATGTCACACGGGATCACACACGGACGTGTGGTCGGTCGTGTGACCCAAATCAATTTTGATCATGGCCAAGGCACACAGGCGTGTCTCCGGCCATGTGGATAAGTCAGTATGTATACCCTATTTTTTCACGGCTTAGACACATAGACGTGTCTAGTAGCCGTGTGAGGCACACAACCTAGTCACACGGGTGTGTGACCCATGAAATGTTGAAAATTTTCTAAGTGTTCAGAAATTTTTATAAGTGATCGATTTTGTCTCGAACCACTTCTAAGCATGTTTTGAGGCTGAGATGAGCCTAATAAGGGACAATATGATTGTGTTTGATAAAAGTTTTAATTTGCAAGCAAAACTTATAATTCGGATATGTATGAATGTTGTGTTGTAAGTCCGGTAATGCCTCGAACCCTTCTGGCGTCAGATACAGGTAAGGGGTGTTACAACACAACCAAGGCCATTTCTGGGCTATGTGAGCCATACGGGCGTGTGGCCCGTAATATGGGCCGTGGGCTCATTTTCACTGTTTGACTGTTAAGGTTGCACAGGTCGCCCGATACGACTATGGACCTACTATTGAGTCGATGGGTGTGCTTGGACCCCTTATGTGGTAAAATGACTGTGTTTTGCCCTTATGTGGTAAAATGACTGTGTTTTGCCCTTATGTGGTAAAATGACTGTTTTGCCTTTATATGGTAAAATGACTATTCTGCCCTTATATGGTAAGATGAATGCTTTGCCCTATGTGATGTATATATGTACATTTATGATCGTATTTTTGCGTGTTATTTAAACTGTAAGATGCATTACATGGGGTTGGGTTAATACTGATCGGAGAAAGTACACTGAAAGACTTCGAGCTTAAATTACTAGTAGCCGAGATGCATATTACTATTTAGTGTAACGCCCCAATTTTCGAGAATTCTGTGTATGTTGACAAATTTAAAATTTTTGTGTTCTGTTTGCGTGGGTGTAGGTTTAATTATGTTAGTGGGCCTCTAGAAGGCCCAAGCGTAAGTTAAAACTTGGTAATTTTAGTTAATTTTAGTTCCATAAGAAAAGGGGTTCTGGTTAACTGGGGTTTTAAGAATTAACTGGGTAAAATAAAACACAAGGAAGCTTGTGGTAAGTTGGAATGTGATGCCACTTGGGGGGCTTTAGAGGTGGCGTGTGGATTTCCATGGAGAGCTAAGGTTCGAGTTGCAAGGTAAGCAAATTAGTGATATTCATTTTTATGTACAGAAAAGGTAAGTAGTGGAACTGAAGAGAAAGTCTGTCAGGAGAGGATTTAGGAGTTGATAAGGGATAGGATTTAGGAGTTGATAAGGGATAGGATTTAGGAGCTGATAAGGGAGAGGATTTAGGAGCTGATAAGGGAGAACAATGTTGGTCGAATGGTGGACTTTTGAGGAGCAAGAATTGGCCGGCCAATGGGTGCTTTAGAGGGAAATTTTGGCTAGGTTAAGTGCCAGTATAAGTTCGGCACTAGGGGTGAGTTGTACCGTTTTTCTGACCATCCTTCCTCCTCTTCTCTTCTTTTCTTTTTCTCTCCATCTACTTTCTCCTCTTCTTTTCTCCATAGCCGAATCCTTCCACCACTCTACCCTTCATTACTTTTTCCATTGTTCTAAGCTTATAGTCGATTGCCGCAAAAAGCCAAAATCCCGAAGGCCTAATTTCTTTTGTGCCGTTTTCTTCTAGGAAAAACCCTATTATTCTCCCTCATTTTCTTGACCGATTCTTTTGTCCTCTGAACCCCAAGTTTCTGTCGACAAAGCCACTACAAAACCTCATCTTTTCTTCACTGTTACAAAAAGCCGAAAACGTATAGCCATAGGGTCATAGCCGAATTTTAAGATTGCTAAAGGCTCAATTTTTGTTATCATTTGAGGGGTAGATCTGCGTCAGAATCGAGTAGGAGTTAATTGGAGTCAGTGACTGAAGGAACCGGTGGTAAGCTTTTTCTAACTTAATCCTTATTTCGGGTTTTAGAAAAGCCAAAACCCCTAAAGGTTAGAGGCTGTCGATTTGGGCATGTAGCTCTAAGGGGTGTTATAACTGTTTTATTTTGATAATAGTGGGATCTAAAGGCTGCTGATCGAAGGCTTGGACAAGTGGAGTGACTGGATCTAAACATAATCGCTAACTTCGGCAAAGGTAGGATCGCTAGTGCCTAAGGTGCCTTTGGCCGAATGTGGTAAGGGGTTATTACGTACTTCATTTTTGATAAGTTAGATTAACGTGTTAGTAATTCAACTGTAGGTATTACGTGTGTGGATCTCGTCAGCATATCATCACAATCAGGTGTGTAACTGACACCCTCTTATAGACTAGATCGGCAAAAGCCGAAAAGCCGAAATGCCAAAATGCCGAAAAACCGGCATTTTAAGAGCATGCGAGTGTGCGAATGCTCGTGAGATTAGTAGTTTGATGTATATGGTAGATTAAAGTGATAAGACTATAAAGTGCACGATTCTGTGCATTTCGATGTTTTTGGGCTTAATGGGCCAAAAACGGGATAGTGGGCCAATGGGTCCAATTCTGTAAGAAAAAGCAGTAAGTGTTTCTGGTCGTACGTAAATGGCCATGCTATGCATGAAAACCCTAGGAATAGTTAAATTACTTGAATAGCCCTATGTATGGAAATTACTGATATACACTAGGTGCAAAATTACCATTATACCCCTAGGGTTACTTTTGACTGAAAAGCATGATAATTTAATTCTGTATGATGTATGCCATGATTGTATATCTGCTGCATGGGGACATGGGTTATATTATGGAGGAAGCGTCTTGGTGGCTATGCCACAATTATCTGATCTGGTGGCTCGCCCATATATACGATACGGTGGCTCGCCACAATTATCTGCTCGTGACTCTGTCACATTATTCGCTCGCGACCATGCTGCATATTTCTGTGGCGTGTAGCGGTTGGATGGGTCGAGTAGTCTCCCCACATGGTGAAAGGTTGGTATGGGGGTGCATTTGGTTAGATATGGGTTGGGTTTTGCACAGACATGTAATATCTGTTCTGTTCTGTTATGGGCCAATGGGCTTTATTCTGACTTCTGTTCTGGGCTAAGGCCAACTTATTATGTTTCTGTGGTTGAGCTGATATAGGCTATGGTTGGGTTAATTTACACACTGAGTTTCCCCAAACTCACCCATTTATTTTCATCTACGCAGGTAATCCCCAACCATAGTGGGCTTCGAGCTGTGAGGGATTCAGAGTGGCCACACGTTCTGCAAGTTTGACTCTCTTCCGGTGAACTGGACATTTATTTTACGTTTATGGTTTCGGTTTTTTTTTAATTTGTAATAAGGTTGCTTGATTATTTTTGATGGTTTTAATATGTTTTGTTAAAGTAGGTAATACTTATATTTAATTGTTGGAATCGGATAACTTTAGGACGTGTTTTCAAAAACAATAATTGATTTCAAAATAACACGACAACAAGTAAAGCTTCTGCAATGAAAATATTTTCCAAAATTAATCACTTTTCTTAAAAAGGACTTAATCAAATTGGTTTCTTGGAAATATACATGACGTTAAGGTGTGGCAATGGCGGTGTGCATGTCTAGGATTGGATCCAAAGGGAGCTTGGTACTTAAGCAGTGCGATGGACTCACCTCCTCCTTTCCAGTTTCCTACCTGGTGCTCAGCTTCCATTCACCTTAACCTGCATTTAAAATTATCTTTTAAAACCCTAAGTAAGTTTTTTTAGAACAACGACCTGAAATGTTTTTGAACGCTTTGATGTGGCATGTCGGATCCGGCCATAACGTCTAGGCTGGGTTTGGGGTGTTACATTTAGTGGTATCAGAGCCAAGTTACAACAACTCGGCTGTGGAATAGGTTTAAAAAAGATAAATATTTTTGAAAACAAAATATAAAAAAAACTCGATTTTCAAAATTTAGATCTTTAGAAGGTGGCATTCCGAATCTCTGGCCCAAGCTTGTAAGTATTACTCTGAACTTCTCTGAATATTTTCTTGAATTATCTGTATGTACTGAAACCCTACTAGGATACTCTAGATAGGATGATACTCAAACTTTAGGAAAATTTGATAAGAGACTGAAACTGTAGCTAGACTTCGATTCTGCGAAAACAAACTTTGAATTACTGTCTGATTCATAAAACATCTGTAATAAACATTGGAATATTGAATTAATGCATAAAATTCGTAATCAGATAATACGATATGAATACAATAGCCATTCGTGGAAGAGGCCGTGGACGGGGCTGAGGAAGTGCTCGAGCGAGATCTTCATCTTTGGGACATATGCTGGCGGCGGATGCACCAGTACCACCAGCAACAGAGGTGGAGTCTCATGACCGCGGTGCCGGGGATGATGCCCTATCACAGGTAATGCTTCAGGTTCTAGAAAGGGTTGACCAGGGCAAGTACGGGTAATGGAATTCGGGGATCAATTTCTAAATGACTTTGGGCTAACGGAGCGGAGATCTTTAAGGGTGTGTCTGGTGTAGCCCCGAATGTGGCAGAATATTGGTTGGAGGCCATGGAACGGATTATGGATTTACTTGGACCGCTTTCGGTGGAGCGAAGTCAAGGAGCTGTATCGTTCTTTGAGGGACGAGGCCTATCAGTGGTGGCTCACTGTGAGAGAAGGGACCCCAACTAATAGGGTAACTTGGGAACTGTTTAAGATAGCCTTTAAAGGGAAGTACGCTGGGGCAAGTTATGTGGACGCTCGCAGAAAAGAATTCTTGAATTTGGTACAAGGAGGTAAAACAGTCGCTGAGTACGAGGCCGAATTTCTGAGGCTGAGCCAGTATGCCGTGGGCATAGTCGGTACGGAATATGAGCGTAGTGTATGCTTTGAGGATGGTCTTAGGGATGACCTTAGGGTGTTGATTGCTCCGCAGAGGGAGCGGTACTTTGCGGTCTTGGTGAAGAAGGCAAAGATTGTTGAGGAGGTTAACCGGGCTGAAAAGCAGAATCGGGAGAAGGATCAAAACTATTTTTGGAAGGATTCAGGGCCCTCAGGTGGTGCTAATAGGAATGTTAAGAGTGCAAGAGTAGAGGAACCAGTTCGAGCAGTGCCGATGAATGTGGTTAGACCACCAATCTGTAGAGACTATGGTAAGGTACATTTGGGCGAGTGTAGGAAATGTTCCAGTACTTGTTTTTGATGTAGATCTATGGAGCATAGAGTTAAGGACTGTCCTCAGAGAGCTGATCAGGCTCAGGTTGCTGTACAGAGGGTTTCTCAACCCATGAGAGGTGGACCACAACCACCGAGAGGACGTGGGCAAGGTAGGAATGGAAATGGTCGAGGTCGAGGGGCACCTGGCAAGGGTGCTAGAAATGCTAAAGCTCGACAGCCAGCATTGGTGTATGCAGCTCATCGACTAGAGAAGGGCGATGCACCTGACGTCATAACGGGTATCTTTTTGGTTTCTAGCATGCCGTATACTGCTTTGGTGGATATTGGATCTACTCATTCCTATGTTGCATGTGCTATATTGCATGTGCTATATTTGGGTCGTTGGGTGTGCACTCTGAGAAGATTGTGAGTGGGGTTTCTGTACTAAGTCCTTTGGGTCACTCGATTAGGGTAGACAAACTGTATAGGGATGTACCTTTAGAAACTCAAGGTAGGACTTTCCCTGGAGATCTGATGGAGTTACCATTCAGGGAATTTGACCTCATTCTGGGAATGGACTGCTTGTTAAGCATAAGGCGACTCGGATTGTGCAAATGGGCGAATGGTGTTAAGGATCATGGAAGGTGAGGAGGTTATGGTGATAGGGGAACGAAGGGATTATTTGTCCAATGTGGTGTCGGCATTAAGAGCCAAAAAGTGGATTCGAAAAGGTTGTGAGGCTTATTTTCCATTTGTAAGTCAGTTGGCAGAGGAGGGCTGACAGTGGATAAGGTCAGGACCGTAAAAGAGTTCCAAGATGTTTTTCCGGAGGAGCTTCCAGGATTGCCTCCGAACCGAGAAGTTGAGTTTGGAATTGACTTGTTGCCTGGAACGGCGCCAGTGTCCATTGCACTGTATAGGATGGCACCGAAGGAGTTAGTAGGGTTAAAGGCACAAATTCAGGAGTTGTTGGATAGGGGCTTCGTTAGGCCAAGTGTGTCTCCTTGGGGAGCACCGGTGCTATTCATGAAAAAGAAGGATGGTACGATGCGGATGTACATTGATTATCTCCAGTTGAACAAACTGACGATTAAGAATAAGTATCCACTGCCAAGGATTGACGATCTGTTCGACCAGCTTAGAGGAGCTTCTGTATTTTCCAAGATCAACCTTCGATCTGGATATCATCAGTTAAGGGTCAAGGAGGCAGATATTCATAAGACGGCATTCAGGATTCGGTATGGTCATTACGAGTTTCTGGTTATGCCATTTGGACTGACGAACGCTCCTGCAGCATTTATGGATCTGATGAATTGTGTGTTCCAACCATTCTTGGATCAATTCGTAGTCGTCTTTATAGATGATATCCTGGTATATTTTGAAATAGAAGCGAAGCATGATGAGCATCTTCGTATAGTGCTGCAAGTGTTAAGGGAGAAGGAACTTTATGCGAAGTTCAGCAAGTGTGAATTCTGGTTGAGGCAGGTAACCTTCTTAGGTCATGTTGTCTCTACCGAGGGGATTAAGGTGGACCCTCGAAAGATTGAAGCGATTTTGGAGTGGAAGCCGCCTAGGCCAGTGTCAAAAATACAGAGTTTTCTAGGATTGGTAGGATACTACAGAAGATTTGTGGAAGGTTTTTCTATGATGGCAGCACCCCTGACAAAACTCATAAGTAAAGGAGTACTGTTTGTATGGACTGAGAAGCAGTAGGAAGCTTTTGAGAAGTTGAAGAAAGTTCTGATTGAAGCACCTATGTTAATTCAGCCAGAGTTTGGGAAGGATTTTACGGTGTACAGTGACACATCACATGTAGGTTTGGGTTGCGTGTTGATGCAAGAGGGTAAGGTGGTTGTATATGCATCACGATAGCTTAAGCCTCACGAGGGGAACTATCCTACTCATGATTTGGAGTTGGCGGCGGTGATATTTGCACTTAAGATTTGGAGACATTACTTGTACGGAGAAAGGTGTATTATATACACAGGCCACAAGAGTCTTAAGTATTTGTTGACTCAGAAGGAGCTAAACCTTAGGCAAAGGAGATGGATTGAGTTGCTTAAGGATTATGACTGTTCGATCGAGTATCACCCAGGCAAGGCTAATGTGGTAGCTGACGCTTTAAGTCATAGAACTGTATCTCATCTGAGAGCAATGTTTGCTCGTCTGAGTCTGTATGATGATGGAAGTCTGTTGGCTAAGTTGCAAGTGAGACCAACCTAGGTGGAACAGATTAAGGAAAAACAATTGAATGATGAGTCTTTGGTCGCTCGTTTTCAACATGTTAAGGAAGGGGAAACTTCTGAGTTTGGGTTAAATAGCGAAGGAGTTCTGTGTTTTCGAGGAAGAATTTGTGTTCCGAAGGACTCTGACTTCAGGCAGGCAATATTGAAGGAAGCCCATGGGGGACTGTGTGTCATGCATCATGGAGGGAATAAGTTGCATCACGACTTGCGAGAAGTGTGCTGGTGGCCTGAACTTAAATGAGAAGTAACGAAGTTTGTAGGAAAATGTTTGACATGCCAGCAAGTAAAAGCTGAGCATCAATTACCTTCTGGACTGTTGCAGCCGGTGAAGATACCACTTTAGAAGTGGGAGAGGGCAACCATGGACTTTGTGAGTGAGCTACCCTTGACACCATCGAAGAAAGACTCGGTGTGGGTGGTTGTGGATAGGTTGACCAAATCAGCCCATTTCATACCTGTACGTACTGACTTCCCACTTCAAAGGTTAGCCAGGCTATATGTGACAGAGACTGTGCGACTTCATGGAGTCCCAGTTTCGATTATCTCTAATCGGGATCCTAGATTCACATCTCAGTTTTGGCAAAAGCTGCATGAGGCATTGGGGACGCGATTGAACTTTAGCACTGCTTTTCATCCCCAAACTGATGGTTAGTCGGAAAGGGTTATTCAGATTCTAGAGGATATGTTGAGGGGATGCGTAATGGACTTTCGAGGTAGTTGGGAGGATTACTTGCCGTTGGTGAAATTTGCGTACAATAACAGTTACCAGGCGAGTATTCGAATGGCACCGTATGAAGCACTGTATGGACGAAGGTGTCGTACCCCTAGTTGTTGGACTGAACTAAGAGAGCGACAAGTCCTTGGACCAGAGTTGGTAGCTGATACTGAGGATAAGGTCAAAATAATTAGGGATCGGTTAAAAGAAGCTTCTGATAGGCAAAAGTCGTATGCAGATTTGAAGCGGAAGGAGATTGAGTACTCAGTAGGTGATATGGTTTTCTTGAAGGTTTCTCCTTGGAAGAAGATATTAAGGTTTGGTAAGAAGAGAAAGCTGAGTTCGCGGTTCATTGGGCCTTATCGGATTTTGAAGCGAGTAGGCCCAGTAGCTTATCAATTGGAATTGCCTCCAGAGTTAGACAGGATTCATGATGTTTTTCACGTCTCCATGTTAAGGCGTTATCGTTCTGACCCTGCTCATGTCATGCCGGTTGCAGATATTGAAGTTCAGACTGATTTCACCTTTGAGGAGGAGCCTGTGCAAATATTGGCTCGAGATGTTAAGGTTCTCAGAAGGAAATTTGTCCCATTAGTGAAAGTGCTTTGGCATAATCATGGCAGAGAGGAAGCTACTTGGGAGCCGGAAGAGGCGATGCAACAGCAATACCCTCATCTGTTTGGATCAGGTAAATTTCGAGGACAAAATTTCTTTAAGGAAGCTAGAGTTGTAACGCCCCAATTTTTTAGAATTCTGTGTACGTTGGCGAATTTAAAATTCTTGTGTTTTGTGTGCGTGGGTGTAGGTTTAATTATGTTAGTGGGCCTCTAGAAGGCCCAAGCGTAAATTAAAACTCGGTAATTTTAGTTAATTTTAGTTCCATAAGAAAAGGGGTTCTGGTTAACTGGGGTTTTAAGAATTAACTGGGTAAAATAAAACACAAGGAAGCCTGTGGTAAGTTGGCATGTGACGCCACTTAGGGGGCTTTAGAGGGGGCGTGTGGATGACCAATGAGAGCTAAGGTTCGAGTCACAAGGTAAGCAAATTAATGATATTAATTTTTATATACAGAAAAGGTAAGCAGTGGAACTGAAGTGAAAGTCTGTCAGGAGAGGATTTAGGAGTCGATAAGGGATAGGACTTAGGAGTTGATAAGGGATAGGAATTAGGAGCTGATTAGGGAGAACAGTGTTGGCCGAATGGTGGACTTTTGAGGAGCAAGAGTTGGCCGGCTAATGGGTGCTTTAGGGGGGAAATTTCGGCTAGGTTAAGTGCCAGTATAAGTTCAGCATTAGGGGTGAGTTGTGCCGTTTTTCTAACCATCCTTCCTCCTCTTCTCTTCTTTTCTTTTTCTCTACATCTACTTTCCCCTCTTCTTTTCTCCATAGCTGAATCCTTCCACCACTCTACCCTGCACTACTTTTTCCATTGTTCTAAGCCTATAGTCAATTGCCTCAAAAAGCCGAAATCCTGAAGGCCTGATTTCGTTTGTGCTGTTTTCTTCTAGGCAAAACCCTCTTATTCTCCCTAATTTTCTTGACCGATTCTCTTGTCCTCTAAACCCCAAGTTTCTGTCGACAAAGCCACTACAAAATCTCATATTTTCTTCACTGTTACAAAAAGCTGAAAACGCATAGCCATAGGGTCATAGCCGAATTTTAAGATGGCTAAAACCTCAACTTTTGTTATCATTTGAGGGGTAGATCTGCGTCAGAATCGAGTAGGAGTTAATTGGAGTCACTGACTGAAGGAACTGGTGGTAAGTTTTTTTTAACTTAATCCTTATTTCGGGTTTTAGAAAAGCCGAAACCCCTAAAGGTTTGGGGGGCTGTCGATTTGGGCATGTAGCTCTAAGGGTGTTATAATTGTTTTATTTTGATAATAGTGGGATGTAAAGGCTGCTGACCGAAGGCTTGGACAAGCGGAGCGACTGGATCTAAACATAATCGCTAACTTCAGCAAAGGTAGGATCGCTAGTGCCGAAGGTGCCTTTGGCCGAATGTGGTAAGGGGTTATTACATAGTTTGTTTTTGATAAGTTAGATTAACGTGTTAGTAATTAAACTGTAGGTAGTACGTGTTTGGATCTCGTCAGTATATCATCGCAATCAGGTGTGTAACTGACACCCTCTTATAGACTAGATCGGCAAAAGCCGAAAAGCTGAAATGCCGAAAAACCAGCATTTTAAGAGCATGCGAGTGTGCAAATGCTCGTGAGATTAGTAGTATGATGTATATGGTAGATTAAAGTGATAAGACTGTAGAGTGCACGATTCTGTGCATTTCGATGTTTTGGGCTTAATAGGCCAAAAACGGGATAGTGGGCCAATGGGCCCTATTCGGTAAGAAAAAGCGGTAAGTGTTTCTGGTCGTACATAAATGGCTATGCTATGCATGAAAGCCCTATGAATAGATAAATTACTTGAATAACCCTATGTATGGAAATTATCGATATACCTTACGTGCAAAATTACCATTATACCCCTAGGGTTACTTTTGACTGAAAAGCATGATAATTTAATTCTGTATGATGTATGCCATGATTGTATATCTGCTGCATGGGGACATGGGTTATATTATGGAGGAAGCGTCCTGTGGCTATGCCACAATTATCTGATCTAGTGGCTCATCCCATATATACGCTTCGGTGGCTCGCCACAATTATCTGCTACGTGACTCTGTCACATTATTCGCTCAGCGACCATCTTTGCATATTTCTGTGGCGTGTAGCGGTTGGGTGGGTCGAATAGTCTCCCCACATGGTGAAAGGTTGGTGTGAGGGTGCATGTGGTTGGATATGGGTTGGGTTTTGCATAGACATGTAATATATGTTCTGTTCTGTTATGGGCCTATGGGCTTTATTCTAAACTTGCTCGCTAAGGCCAACTTATTCATTTACGTAGTTGAGCTGATATAGGCTATGGTTGAGTTAATTTACACACTGAGTTTCCCCAAACTCACCCCTTTATTTTCATCCATGCAGGTAATCCCCAACCATAGTGGGCTTGAAGTTGTGAGGGATTCGGAGTGGCCACACGTTCTGCAAGTTTGACTCTCTTCCGGTGAACTACACATTTATTTTACGTTTAAGATTTCAGTTTTTTTTAAATTTGTAATAAGGCCGCTTGATTATTTTTGATGGTTTTAATATGTTTTGTTAAAGTAGGTAATACTTATATTTAACTGTTGGAATTGGATAAATTTAGGACGTGTTTTCAAAAACAATAATTGATTTCAAAATAACACGACAACAAGTAAAGCTTCTGCAATGAAAATATTTTCCAAAATTAATCACTTTTCCTAAAAAGGACTTAATCAAATTGGTTTCCTAGAAATATACATGACGTTAAGGTGTGGCAATGGCGGTGTGCATGTCTAGGATTGGATCCGAAGGAGCTTGGTATTTAAGCGATCCGGTGGACTCACCTCCTCCTTTCCGCTTTCCTACCGGTGCTCGACTTCCATTCACCTTAACTCGCATTTAAAATTATCTTTTAAAACACTAAGTAAGTTTTTTTAGAACAACTACCTGAAATGTTTTTGAACGCTTTGATGTGGCATGTCGGATCCGGCCATAACGTCTAGGCTGGGTTTGGGGTGTTACATTTAGTGCCACAACCGGTGCTAATTCTGGAGTATAGGGATGGGTGGGTTGATTATATCCCCACATGGAGTGTAGTGTTGGACGGAGATGGAGTGTAGAGGTTGGATGGGTAGGACTTGTATACTGTTACTGCACTAATTACTGGTAACGCACTTTATTTTGTTACTATAATGGGCCAAGGCCCGAACACATGACTGTTTCTGTATTGAGATAGGCTAAAGCCCAAACTGATATTGTCACTGTTGCTAAAAAGAGCTTAGGCCTAGATTGTGTTTGATTTCTGACTGTTGCTTATATGGGATTACACACTGAGTTTTTGTAAACTCACCATCTGTTTATCGGTACAGGTAATCCCCAGGCTTAGGCGGATCAGTGCTGTGAGGGACTCAAAGGCGGCCACACAACCGCATTTACTATCATATTTGCTTTATTTTAAAAAGTAATTTTATTTTGGGTATTTTTACTATAATAAGGCCATTATGGATTTTAACTTTAATTTGGGGATTTTTTATTTGCTTTGGCTTATAACTGCTAGAGATAGGAAAACTCGAGTTTCCAAAAAAAAATAATGTTTTTACAAAGCAAATGCAAGTACGCAACTATTTTAAAAAAAGCTTCCGCTATAAAATGATACTTTTTGGAAATAAATACCGATTTTAAAATAAATTCTTTTTGGATAGTGATGCTAGTTTTGAAATGAATGACATGAATCAGAAACACAAAAAGAGGTTTAATATATAGTAAGAGTTTTCATCGATATAACACTTTATGAAAAAAACTGCAATGTGACATCGCCGGATTCGGCCGAACGTCCTGGCCGGATTTGGGGTGTTACAATTCCTTTTAGTAAACAAAATTCTGCACTATTTATTTTTCTTATTTTCTTGAATTCTAAGTCTTTATCATAAAATTACTCTTAATCAACTATTCCTTTAAATCATTCAATTTTCTCGAATCGAAATCAAGACGAACCATCAATTTTCCATTTCAATTGAGATAGTGTAAGTACAAGGGTTGATTGAGAACCTCTCTTCCACATTGTTTCTATCTTGATAGAATTTTCATAAGACTCATAGTGTATTTAGCTCTCGTGTATTAAAATTTAATTATGATATCTTTTTGAAGGGTCGATCTATTAGGAAATGTGCTAATATTATAGTAAACATGTAACTATTTTCTATTTATTTAAACGATGAATAAACAAATAAAGTTAATTTCACATATCACTATTATGTCTTTTGTATTTTTTTCTTTCATATTTTGCATGCATAGCGAAATTGTTACAAGCAAATATTACCTCATTGATTGTCTAAGTTCAAATTGAAGATAAGTGGCATTGTAAGAAAGTCTACGTTGCAAGAAAGACAACTTACTTCAGTAGATAATCTAAATAAGTCTGTAATCCCGTAAAAGAATCGAAGTGAGCATTTCATTCAAATACTGAGAAGGATTATTATGTTGTCTACAATTCTAATTAGGGAGATGACTAGTATTGGCTATCGGAGCAGTTGACTCCACGGGTAGAGACATAGATGTATTCATTGGTAGAATGATACATTGGGTTGGACCGAAGATGAATTAATTCTGAATCTATTTGTGAATTAATTGACTTGTAACGCTCATGGTGTGATTTACCTAAATCCTCAGTTAGTCACTGACCATGTGTATGCAACTCATGTGCTTTGATATAAGTGGAGGTTTATGCTTTAAAGATGATTGAGTCCTTAGCCGGTATGTTGGGTACATGACTTGTGTATGGCATGACTTTACTAGCAACAGTGAAATTTAGAGCTCAATTAAAGAGTTAATGATATCCTCTCATTGGCATTGTGTGGATTGATAAATATGGATCGTGACCACATGTTGCTTGTTCTCGAACAAACAATTTATCACAGTTATTTTTGACAGTGGTCATATCAATCATTAAGAAGACACAATGGTGACAATGAGATAAAATAGGATTGTATCGAGTGAACAGATTTAACTCAAAAGAATCAAGGATATCATATGAGGGTAACACACATATGAGGTCATTGGACAAAATAGTTTGATGAATTGTTTCCGTAAAGAGTATACAATAAGGAGTTTTCAATCATGGTACTTCTTGTGGACTAACTCCATGATTAAGTAATTGCGAATTATCGGAACGATACTTCTGGACATAATTGCAATTACTAGAGCCTAATTGTATATGTCTGATTGGTCCCTCTGCTAGCTCAACAAAAGCTCAATCAGAATGCATTTGAATCAGAATAAAATTCTATGACCTTGGGAATAATTTAATTGAGTCTATTTATTCGATGTGGAATTAAATGAGGTGGTCTTGAGTGTAACACCCCTCACTTGTACTCAACGTCAAAATAGGGTTATGGAGCATTACCGAACATATAAAACAATTACACATATATTTCACATACATTTTCAAGTTTCAAAAACTCATCATTCATCAACATACATATTGTCCCTAATATAAGCCTCTGAGGCCTAAAACATGCATTTGGGAAGGTTCGAGACTAAACTGATAACTCAATAGAAATTTTTTATAAAATACAGGGGACACACGCCTATGTGGCTCGGCTGTGTGTCTCACACGACCAAAGACATGCCCGTGTCACAGGTAGTGTGGACATTCGAAATGGGATCACATGGTCGTGTCCCAGCCCATGTCCGACTCCTTATAACTCTCTGACTTGGGTCACATGGTCAACACACATGCCCGTGTACCCTAAAAATGGCCACACACGCCCGTGTGCCAGGTTGTGTGCTAGGTCGTGCCAAACCTATAGGGTATACTGACTTATGCCATACAGCCAAGTCATATGCCCGTGTGCTGGGCCATGTGGAGCATACTGACTTGATTTTAATTTCAACACCAGGGGATACACGATCGTGCAACATAACTGTGAGTCATACATAGCTGAGACTCACGCTCGTGTCTATGCCCGTGTGGACAAAAATAGGCTATTTACCATGCCATATTTTCCACCTAATTTGCATATACCTATATTGAATCAGATGGCACAATTCATGGCATAAAATAATAGGCATTTTATTAACCTCATTCAAGCACAATTCATTCCATTTCAACACCAACCAATATAAAACACATCAATACAATAATACACCAATCAATTTCATACCAAAACTCACTTTTACCAAAACGTTAAATTAACCAATTCCAAATATGCATCATTTGTTTAGATTCACTATCATACCAATATTATAACTCAACCATTTTCTATCCATATTACCTATTATCAACAAGCATCTCATATATCCATCATCAGGTTCACACACAAGCCATATGCAAAATTATATACACAACGAAACCAACCAAATTAAGCCAACTTCCATGGCTATATACAAAACTAAACTTTAGACATTTACAAGCCAATTCAAATGGCTAAATTCATAGCTAACACATATGTACCAAAATAACCAAACTCCTATACATTCCATGTACTCAAAATACTTAAGTTCAAAAGTACCAAAGTGATAGTAGGATAGTGTGATGAAGTCTTTGACAATCCTCGAATCTGCGCTAGCTTTGATTTCACTATAAAACATGAAAAATAAACACAGTAAGCTATAAAGCTTAGTAAGTTCGTATAGCATAAAAATCAATTTACCATATATGCACAACTTAAAAAAATAATGCACAACATAACATAGTTCACATTGAATCATCAACTTACCATAAATTCATTCACAAAATTTATATAACTTACATAATTTCCTGTTTTCAACACTTGTAAGGTTCATGAACATACCTGTACCACTTTTCGTATCAACTTATACTTATCCACATCTATGATATACGCGTTGAACCATTCGGAATACTATCAGATACTTGGGAATCGCACCCTAAGTGCCAATATATATATAGCCGAAGTTATCTCAATAAATCTTGCACTGAAGTGCCAATACATAGCTGAAGCTATCTCAATATCATATCTCAATAATACTCACTCTCGAGCTATCAACAGGTCTGCTCACACAAGCTGATGGTCATGACGTAGCTACACAATGCTACTCACACAAGCTGATGAGAATTTGCAACATGTCAAATAACTCAGCCACCGGTAGGACGTATGGACCAGCACCCAAAACAATAATAACCCCTAATGGCTTGTCATTCGTACCGTAATCTACTCCTAAGGTTCAACCGGGATTTCCAATGCCAAATCTTCATCGAATAGGTCCGCAATGTCGTATTCACAATATATGCAATATTAAAGCATTTAAAATACAATTATAACAATGCTTATTACATACGAACTTACCTCGGATGCAAAAATGGTGAAACATCGATTATTCCAAAACCTTGTTCTTTCCTCGATCTAAGTCTGTATTTCACTTTTTTTTATTTATATAATATAAAATTTACCTTATTTAATAATCTCTCTATTCAATTTAATCCAAAATACACTTTAAAGCCACTTTACACTTTTACCCCTAACATTTCACATTTTTACATCGTAACTGGTTGTTCTATAAAGACTAATGTTGGATATACCACAATCTATGTAGAGGGATATGGTTGATCAATATAGGATAAGTCCCTCTTACATAATGGGAGTAATACCTTAGGCCACTTGATTGAGTGAGACTAGAAATGCATGGCCATGCTCAAATAAGTTGATATGAGATGTCATACTTATTTGTGTATCATAGTTCACTTAAGGTATCAAGAAACATGGGATGGACTATGCAAGTGAGACTATTCCATGACTTGTGTCCATTCAAAAGATATAGGACTTAAGGATTGATGCATGAAAGGTTAATCACAAAAGGTTATGTCGAATCATGACTTCTCGTAACTTAGGTAGCAATGGTGCATTGCTAGATGCCACTCATTGTTTGTAACATTAGAATCGTTCTAATATTACTGTTAACATTACAAGAACCTATAGGGTCACACCCTATGGTTGAAATGAACGGAGTAAAACATAGTTGGTATTGTATTACGATTGCGGATGAATTAAATTAATTATAGAATTAATTTAATTGGGCAATCAAATTGTTGAACATACTATACGTACAAGGATGTTGTACACATAATCAGAACATAATTTCATTAGTATATGAGTTTGGTTCGTATATAAGTTTAAATAAATATAGTTTACCGAAATATTTATTATAATTAATATAATTGTAATTTTCGGTTAAACATTATTATATTTATTTTAATAATGACTATTATGTTGATTAATTTTAATGAATTAATATTCATTAAAAGATATACCAATTAAAAGGGTGTTATATATGGCAAGGGTAAAAACCTAAAGAGATAATATATAAATAAGCCCTAAACTATGCTAAAGGGTCTAGTAATCTCAAGCATAAAAATCACTGAAATAGTTTCTGAGATTTTTCTACCGTTCATTGTCAACTGGGTGGACTACGTAGAGGCCAGCATTAGAAAGGTTGCGGCTTGGTTCGATAGTGGTTCAGGATTCCCGTTGCCTAGGCATCGCTGTCTACTCAGATTGAAGTTTCGGTAATTTCGAAACCTTTTATCACCTCGATATGTTCCTTACACATGGATCCATGGCACCGGCGTTCCAACAGTTGTTATAAGCGAATTCAACCAATGGCAAATATTTCTCCCAGTTGCCTTCAAATTCTAAAACACAACAATGAAGCATATCTTCGAGAATTTGTATTACTCTCTAAGACTGACCATCAGTTTGAAGATGAAATGCGGTACTAAAATTCAAGCTCGTACCCAAAGCTTCTTGCAATTTCTTCCAAAATTGCGATGTGAACCTCAGATCTCTATTTGAAATAATCTAAACCAGCACTTTATACAATCTAACGATCTCTAAATGTATAATTCAACCAATTTATCAAGTGAATAGTTAGTACGTACCGGAATGAAATGTATAAATTCTGTCTGTTGATCAACGAACACCCAAATAGCATCTTTCTTTTTTGGAGACAGCGGTAATCCCGATACAAAATCCATCTTAACCCTATCCCATTTTCACTCTGGTATAATCATAGGATGTAGTAATCCCGAAGGTATCTGATGTTCAGCTTTAACTTGCTAGCAAACCAAACATTTGGATACAAACACTAAAATGTTTCTTTTCATTCCCGACCACCAAAATAATTGTTTCAAATAATTGTACATTTTAGTACTCCCCAGGTGAATAGATAAACAAACACTGTGTGCTTCGTGCAGAATTTTCTGAATGAGCTCTAAATTCTTTGGTACGCAAATTCTATCTCGGAACATTAAATAATCATCGGATCTGATATGATAGTCTAAATCACTAATCAACTCACATTGCAATCTTTTGGCTTGCAACTCGTTGTCACACTTTTGAGCTTCACAAATCTGTTGAATAAATACCGGTTTAGCTTTTAACTTTGCTAAAATCGAACCATTATCAAACAAGGTTAACTGAGTATTCATCGCTCTTAAAGCAAATAATGCTTTTCTACTCAAAGCATCTGTGACTACGTTTGCTTTCCTCGGATGATAATCAATCACTAACTCATAGCCTTTCAACAGCTCGAGTCATCTCAGTTGTCGCAAATTCAAATCTTTTTGTATTATAATATATTTCAAGCTTTTATGATTGGTAAAGATGTGGCACATTTCACCGTATAAATGGTGTCACCAAATTTTCAATGTGAAAACAATAGCGACCAACTCCAAATTGTACGTCGGATAGTTCTTTTCATGTGGCTTCAACTATCTTGAAGCATAAGCTATCACTTTTCCCTCTTGCATTAAAACAAAACCCAAACCGTTTAATGACTTGTCACTAAAAATCACAAACTCTTTACCCGGCTCAGGTTGAACCAACACTGGTGCCTCAGTTAACAATGCTTTCAACTGTTCAAAACTCTGTTGACATTTTTCGGGCCACTCAAACTTCACATCTCTCTGTAGCAATCTGGTCATAGGTGTAGCAATCATCAAGAACCCTTTAACAAAACGTCGATAATAACCAGTTAAACCCAGAAAGCTTCTGACTTTGGATACATTTCTTAGTAGTTTCCAATCAACAATTGTGGAAATTTTGCTCGAACCAACTCATACGCCTTCAGCTGAAATAATATGTCCCAAAAATCTAACCTCTCGAAGCCAAAACTCATATTTGCTAAATTTAGGAAATAGTTGCTTTTCTCTTAAGGTTTGTAGCACAATTCTCAAATACTCAGCATGCTCAGATTCATCTCGTGAATAAATTAGAATGTCATCAATAAATACAACCAAAAATCTGTCTAAATATGATCTAAAGATTCGATTCATCAAATCCATAAAAACTACAGGAGCACTAGTTAATTCGAAAGACATAACAAGAAATTCATAATGCTTGTACCTTGTTTTGAATGCAGTTTTCAGCACATCTTAATCCTTAACTCGCAACTGATAGTAACTCTATCTCAAATCAATCTTTGAAAACACTGTTTCCCCTTTCAATTGATCAAACAAATAATCAATTCTCTGTAACACCCCTTACCTGAGATAGCACCGGAGTCGAGCACGAGGCGTTACTAGACTTATCTTACTTGTTCGGGGCATATTTCTTCTTACCATAATTTTTCCACAATTTTTGGTTTGGCCAATTAGTAAGTTTATTCATTAAAGGTTCCCCTGTTTTGCAGTTCAGCGAACCTGATCTCTCTTCACTAAAAATTGATTATCTCATTATACAGAATTCAAATAACATTTCCATTTGTTTCTAATGAAAATAGACTCACTAAAAAATCTAGAAATATAAACTATGACTTATAATTCTTTTTGTACAATTTCTAGTGATTTTCCAAAGTTGGAACAAGGGATCACGAAGTCACTCTGAACCAGTCTTACAAAAGTTCAAATATCTCAGAATATGGACTTCTTTTGCTTGCTCTATTTCCTTCCTATGAAAATAGACTCAATAATATTTAATTATATATCGCATTCACCATTTAATTCCATTTATACAATTTTTAGTGATTTTTCAAAACCACGTCACTGCTGTTATTTCCTAACTGTTCCATGGCCAACCCTTACTCCATAATTTCTTTGCATCAAACCTCATTTAGGCATACATAATACCAAAACATGTTCTTGTTTAGCTATATCATAAGCTAATCATTACCAAGTATTCACATGTCATTCTTTAATCATGTCATAAGGACATACACACAAAATAGCCAAGTCCTTATACATGCCATAACTTAAAGTATTTCTACTCACAAAATACCGAGATAGCTCGTTGATAGTGTGAGGCGATCTCCGACGTCCTTTCAAATTTTTGAGCTGGCTTTGTGATACTATAAAAAATAGAGAAAAGAAAGGGAGTAAGCATAAAGCTTAGTATGTTTGCATGTAAATAAATAACAACATTCTAAATGAATTATCAATATAACCTGAACCTTTCGAACATGGACTTATCTTACCTTCCCTTTGGTACACTCTTTAAATTTTCTGTTGAACCACTTGGAATATTAAGGATACACGGGTACCTTTCCTTTTTAAACTTACCATTGCCATGTCTTGACATGGTCTTACGTGGTATCCTTGCTTTATGAACTCACCATTGCAATGCCTTAGCATGGTCTTACATGGGATCTTTGCCTTATCGTAGTTTATCAATGCCATGTCTTGACATGGTCTTACATGATTTCCTTGCCTTGTAAAACTTACCAATGCCATGCCTTGGCATGGTCTTACTTGGTATCCTTAAAACCTAATTTCATGACATTTGTATCCTACACATTCCTAAGGTTCAACCGGGACTTTTAAGTATCATTTCTCCGTCAATTCTTGCTTGAATCATCAAGGAATAAATTTACAAAATAAATATATAGATACTAAAAAATAACATCATTAATTATAAATAATAAAACATTGCATTTATTTACCGCAAACTTACCTCGATACAAAATATGATCAAATATTTTGATTTAGTCCTCAACCTTTTTCTTTCCTCGGTCTAACCCCGAATTTCATTCTTCTTGATCTATAATAGCAAATTTAACTTATTTAATATTCACATTTATCAAAATAGTCCTTAACTCTATCTTTGGAAAAATTACGATTTTATCCCTAAACTTTTTCATATTTACACTTTTACCCCAAGGCTCGAAAATGAAACTTTATCCCTAATTCTTATGTTTTATGGCATGCTAATCATTTATTTACCTACGGCAACATCAAATTCCTAGTCTAACATGTACTTATGACCATTAGGTTTTTTTACTGATTATGTCGTTTTACTCGTTTTCGCTTAAAATCTCTTAGCTCAAGTCGTTTAACATAATTTCAAGCTTCATATTCTACCATAAAACATCAAAATAAACACATTTCACCTATGGGTATTTTTCCAAATATGAACCCTAGTTAAATTATTGCTAGAATAAGCTAAATCAAGTTACCGAGACTTCAAAAATGTAAAGAACATTAAAAACGGGGCTTGGAATCACTTATTATGAAGTTTGGAAGCTTGAAAAAACCCTAGATATGAAGAACCCTTGAAATTTCGACCTAATGAAGAGGATGGGCACATTTTTCCATCTTTTTCCCTTTTTGAATCTTTTAATTACCAAATGACTAAAATACCCTTCATTAAAACATTAGTTATTTTTATCTATGTATGTCCATTTTTGTCCATGAAAACCTAATGGTCTAATTGCCATTTAAGAACCTCTACTTCAATTATACTCTTCAATTTAATCCTTTAGCATCTAAAACTCATATTTATCAACTTTTGCAATTAAGCCCTAGTATGTAAATTACGCATGCTATCTATAAAATTTTCCATCGATACTCTAACACATGCATCTAATAACTCGGTATATAATAAAAATTAATTAGAATAAACTTTTCTATCTTAGATTCATGGTTTCACAACCACTGTTCCGTTTAGGCCCTATTTTGGGATGTTACATTCTCGATAAAGGATACTTGTTCTTTATTATAACCTTGTTGAGCTGACGATAATTAATACAAAGTCTCATTGATCCGTCTTTCTTCTTTACGAATAACATTGACGCACCCCAGGGCGATAAACTAGGTCGTACAAAACCTCTATCCATTAATTCTTGTAACTGAGCTTTCAATTCTTTCAATTTTGTCGAAGCCATTCTGTACAGAGCTATAGATATTAGTGATGTTCTCAATACTAATTCAATAGCAAACTTGACTTCTCTGATTGGTGGTAACCCTGGTAACTCTTCTAGAAACACATCTAGATACTCATAGACTATTGGCACTGATTCAATCTTCGATTCAGACACTTTTGTATTCAGTACATAAGCAAGATAAGCTTCGCAACCTTTTCTTACACATATTTAAGCTGACATAGACGAAATTACAACAAGCAATTCACTTGACTTATCTGATTCAATTTGATATGATTCACTATTCTGACATTTCAATTCAATAACCTTTTGTCTACAATTCACAACAGAATCATACAGAAATAACCAATCCATATCCAGTATCATAGAATTCATCAAATAGAAAAAGCTTCAGATCAGTAGGAAAACAGTAACCCTAAGTCATTAAAGGACAGTTCTTGCAAACTTTATCAACTAGAACATATTTTCCTAAGAGGTTCAACACTTTAACCACAAACTCTGTATACTCAATAAGAAAACTCTTACTAGACATTAAATTCATACAAATATATGAATGAGTCAATCTAAGATCAATCAATGTAACTACATTAGTGTCATAGAGAGAAAATGTACCGGTGATAAATCGAGTGATGAAGAATCTTTGTGAGCGTGAATAGCATAAGCTCTAGTAGGTCTCTGGCTCGGATCTCACAGTGTAGTCCTTTTTCATTCCTCTACTACTAGTCACATTCCCAGCATTTCTCGCTGGCCTCCCTCTACTAGCTGTATTGCTCAGTTTTGAAGTTTGAAGATTATCTTTCTTAGATAATTTAGGAAAATCATGAATAAAGTGTTCCTGCAAACCACATCTGAAATAATCTTTATTATTATTATTCATCCAACAATCTCCAAAATGTCGTCATCCACATTGTTGACACTCGGGCTTATTATTTCTCACGCTGCCAACACTCAATACTGATGTAGCTTAAGCTTTAGGACTTGAGTATTGCTTTCCACGATCTCTGTTGGGATACTCAATTGAAGCATTCGAATGAGGAAATAAATCCCATGATTTCTTTAACGAGGATTGATATGTTTTTCTCATCAATCTCTTTTTCGAATCTCTAGCCTCAAAATCATATGTTCTCTTTTCTTTGCCCAATTCTTCGGCTTTGCAAGCTTGGTCAACTAAAACAACAAATTCTTTTAATTCCAGAATCCTGACCAACAATCTGATGTCTTCGTTCAATCCATCTTCAAACCTTTTACACATAATTGCTCTGGTTGAAACACATTCCCAAGTATATTTACTGAGTCTCACGAATTCTCGCTCGTATTTTGTCACAAACATACGACCCTATTTTAGTTCATGAAACTCTTTGCGCTTTTGATCAATAAACCATTGACTGATGTATTTCTTTTTAAACTCAGCTTGAAAAATTCCCAAGTAACTCTTTCTCTCGGTACCACTGACACCAAAGTATTCCACCATTGATACGCAGTGTCCCTCAGAAGTGATACGGTACATTTTAAACACTCTTCCAGTGTTCAAGAAAGTTTATCCAATATTCTGATAGTGTTTTCAAGCCAAAACTCGGCTCTCTTGGGATCGCCATCAACATTAGCTCTAAACTCTTCGGCTCCGTGTTTTTGAATCTTATCAACTAGCAGTTTATTTAGTCGTAAAAATTCCATACCTTGAGGGGCTACGAGAACCGATTGGGAATTAGGTGGGGTGGAGGTTGTTGAGCAGCCGAATTTGTTCGAACAAACTCTGTAAACCACTTATTCATCATCTGGAAGAAGGCTTCTTTAGCCTCTCCTTCCTGACTACCCGATACAGGTCTTGACTCTGATTGCGCTACTACATGATGGAGGCAGGCGCATTACTTTCGACATCATCAGCTATAGCTCAATTGGGATCCATTTACTATATGAAAACATGATTTAAATTGTCAAAAGATATCACACTATCACAGTTTATATATGGCATGTATAGCTAGACTCTTACACACGCTACGTTAGTCTGAGAATTGAATAATTCGTAACTCTGATACCAGTAAATGTAACACCCCTCATCCATATTCAATGTCGAAATAGGGTTATGGAGCATTACCAAACATATAAAATAGTTACACATACATTTCACTTACATTTTCAAGTTTTAAACAATCATCATTCATCAACATGCATATCATCCCTAATATAAGCCTACGAGGCCTAAAACTTTCATTCGGGAAGGTTCAGGACTAAACTGATAACTCAAGAAACTTTTGGAACACTTAGAAGATTTTTGCAAAATGCAGGGGACACACGCCCGTGTGGCTCGGGCATGTGTATCACACGGCCAAAGACACGCATATATCACAAGTCGTGTGGACATTCAAAATGGGATCACATGGCTGTGGGCCAGCCCGTGTCCTATAACAGACCCGTTTAGACCATAGTCGGAATAGTGGTTTCAGAACCACAAATTTGAGGTCAAAAAATTATTTTAATATTATTTTTTGTGTTTACAGCATGATATATGATATATTTAAAAATTTCGTGTGAAAATTTTATCGTATGTATGCTCGATTTTGCAAAAAGGACAAAATTTTAGAACATACAAAAGCTGCATTCTATATGTTAAAAGTGCCAAATGGTTATGGCTTATTAAATGGGAGGTCTTTATTGTAACACCCCAAACCCGGCCTGGACGTTATGACTGGATCTGATGCGCCACATTGATGCGTTCAAAATGTTCAGACACTTAGATTGGAAAAATTGAGTTGGTGTTGTAAAATACACTTTTAAAGGTAGGTTAAAGTGAATAGAAGTCATGCACCGGTAGGAAACCGGAAAAAGAGGAGGTGAGTCCGTTGGACTGCTTAAGTACCAAGCTCTTCCCGGATCCAATCCTAGACATGCACACCACCATTGCCACACTCTAACATCTCGTATAATTTTGAGAAAATCGTTTGATTATGTCCGTCTTAAGAAAATGTTTAAGTTGAAAACGTTTGTTTAAAATATTTATTTCCTTGGAAAAACATTTACTTTGCGGAAACTTTGCGCGTCATCGTGATCTTTTAAAAATCAAGTAGTTTTTATAAAACGAACCCTAGTGCTAACCAGTTTAATAATCCCCAAAATAAAAATAATTAAAAAGAGCGGCCTTATTACAACTTTAAACATAATAAAAATAAAATAATCCAAATTAAATGCTAAACTTATTTAAAATTGGCAATCCATCTTCATGGCCACTCTGAATCCCTTGACTCCAAGTCCACCAACTAGGGCTCACCGCAAGGAGGGAAGAGGAAGGGGTGAGTTTGGGAAAACTTCGGTGTATCTGAAAACCCATCCAAAGCCCAAATCAGCTCGAGCCCATTGGGCCTAAGCCCTATTCAGATAACAAGATACAGAGGGCAAGCCCTTTTGAAATCATAGCAAGGCCTTAGCCCTTTTACATAACAATGTGGCCCATAGGCCCGATTCGATAACATGAGTATCAACAAAATAATGAATGCAAGCCCATCTGGGGAGACTACTCAACCCACCAACCGCTACACTGCCCCGTACCAGCCCTACACACCATGTGGGGAATATCTCAACCCACCCAGCCCTACACACCACAGTTAAAAGAACGCACTCAAATTCGATCGATTGAGGCAAAGCCTCCGAGACGTGGATGAACCACTTTCATACTTCCTCCATTAATACCCCAACCCCATGCAGCAGATATTAATAAAAGCATATCATGTAAAATACAACATTGATCAATCATGCAGTTCACCAATTTAAAACCCTAGGGGTATATCGGTAATTTTGCTCTTTAGGGTAATTTGGTAATTTTGCTCTTTAGGGTAATTTAAGTGATCTACGCTCTTGCACAAGCTAATTCATAATTTTATCGGTTTTATGCAATTTGATTCCACCATCTACCTAATGAGCTAATTTGTCCATCTCTTACCCATATTGGTCCGTAAGCCCATTGGGCCCATTTTGGCCCATCAAGCCCCTTTTTCCAAATACGCTAAAGCATCACGCTGAACGTGCTTACCACCTTGCGGTGCCAGATCTAACAATTCCTCTATGACTTGAGAGCGGTCACATACTTACATGACCATGAAATGCGGAATTTGACATTTAAACTTTCTTAAATTGAACTAAGAAAGGGTGTTCGGTACACACCGATTCATGACATAACGCTTCGAGATCCCTTCGATGTCCTACAATTTATTAGCACAGTTCTTATTTACAAACCATAATCACTAAACCCCAAAACTTACTTATCCATTATCGAACCATATCCCTAAAACCTTTGAAACCTTACCTTTTGCCAAAATCGATAGTTAGCTCTGAATCGATTGCTCCAATGAACCACGCCTTAGATTAAATGCTTAAGAAGACTCTAGTCACCGAAAGAAAACATCGATTAAAGACTCTTAGAGCCATATGCCCAAATCGATGACCTCCCTAATTTTAGGGACTTGACTTTTCTTAACTTTGCAAAATAAGAACGGATCTGAGATGATACGTACTTACCCTTACTCCCACTTGATTTCCACGCAATCTAGTGTAGATTTATCTATCAAACGACGGTAGAACTCGATTCCCCAAAGTCTTGAAGTTTGACTATAAGCCCCCAAATCTATGGTTTTTCGCTTTTGTGTGATGAAGAAGATGATAATGTGGGGCTACAACCTTGAAGTAGAATTGCGGTCGAGATCTAGGATTAAGAAAAGATAATTGCAAATTAATAAAAACAAAAGAACATAGGAGAACACGGCTTTGAAGAAATCGGCACAAGCAATGATCACATGATTTCACTTTTATGGATTCGCAAAAGTATTGATGAATAGCGGTATGATGAATAGTTTTGAAGAAGAAGAAAGAAAAATAGAAGAAGAGGAATAGGGAGGTGGTAGTTTGACTAGAGAGGAAAAGAGAGGAAAAACAACCCTAAGGTGTTAAAGCGGAAGAAAACGGCACCACTCAATACCCTAAGTGCCAAATACTAACAACATAGCCCCCCCCGATTTTCCCTCTTCAATTCCCATAATTGACCAACTCCTAGCCTCATCCAAATCCTTAAATCTCTCCCTTATCCCTCCTTAATCCAAGCATTTAAACCGATCCAACTCTCCTTTAGCGTAATCCACGAACTCCAACACTTACCCTCCCGCACTAAAAAATAAATGCATCTATTTGCCAACACAGAATCGATCCCTTGCCTTCCCAAAGCTCCACACGCCACTTTTCTAGGAGCCTAGTGGCGTCACCCTTGCTACTTAACCAAGGCTCTTTTTGTGATGCAATTTACCCATCACTCCACTTAAGGCCACTTAGCCAGAACCCCTAACTCCTAAGTCTAAAATTCCAAAAATTCAACTGGGTTTTGGCTAACTCATGGGCCTTCTATAAGCCCATTTACCTACTCAAAATACTAATTCCACATCCAAATACAAAATTTTAAAAATCTTTACAAAATATTGAAAATCGCGAATAAACCCGAAAATCAGGATGTTACAACTCTACCCTCCTTAAAGAAATTTCGACCTCGAAATTTTACCTTATCAAAACAGTTGAGGGTATTGTTGCTGCATAGCCTCCTCGTCTCCCAGGTAGCTTCCTCCTTGCCATGGTTTCTCCAAAGTACTTTCACTAGTGGAATTGATTTCCTTCTCAACATCTTGACGTCACGATCAAGTATTTGCAGTTCCTCTTGAAGGTTAAATCGCTATACTTCAATTTCAAAGAATCGGTATGATATGAGTTGGGTCGATCGATACCGCCTCAACATGAATACATGAAAACGTCGTGGATACGATGCGCTTACGTGGCAACTCTAGTGATAAGCCACCGGTCCAACCCGCTAACAACTCGGTAAGGCCCAATAAACCGTGGGCTCAACTTACCCTTCTTACCAAATCTCAAAATTTTCTTCCAAGGGGATACCTTCAAGAAAACCATATTCCCCACAATAACTCAATCTCTTTGCGCTTCAAATCCGATACGACTTCGCTCTATCGGACGCCTCCTTTAACCGACCCTTATCGACTTAACCTTGCTTTCGATTATTCCGCCACCAATTTCGGTCCAAGCACTCGTCGTTCACCCAACACCGCCCAACACGTCGACGCACGACATCTTCGTCCATAAAGCGCTTCATATGGTGCCATCTCAATACTTGCTTGATAGTCATTATTGTACATAAACTCCGCCAATGGTAAGTAGTCCTCCCAACTTCCACAAAAATCGATGATACAACCTCTCAACATATCTTCCGAACTCGAATAACCCTTTTCTCGATTGTCCATCTGCTCAGGGTGAAAAGCGGTGCTAAAATCCAATCATGTTCCCAACGCTTCTTGCAACTTCGCCAAAACCGAGACGTAAACCTAGGGTCTCGATCAGAGATTACTGACACTGGCACCCCATGCAATCACACTACCTCCGCCACATATAGCTTAGCCAACTTTTGTAGTGAGTAGTCGGTGCGAACAGTATGAAATGAGCGATTTTGTTAACCTATCCACAACTACCCACACCGAATCTTTCTTGGTGGGTGTCAAAGGTAACCCACTCACAAAGTCCATTGTTACTCTTTCCCACTTCCATAGTGGAATTTTCACCGGTTGTAGTAATCCCGACGGCGGTTGGTGCTCACCTTAACTTTCTTGCACGTCGACATTTTCCCAACAAATTCGGTCACCTCTCGTTTTAATCTGGGCCACCAAGACACCTCTCACAAGTCTCGGTATAACTTATTCCCTCCAGGATGCATGGCACGAGTCCACCATGAGCCTCTTTCGTAATTAATCGCCTCAATTCAGATCCTTTGAATACAAACCTTCCACGAAAACACGTAACTCCTTCACTGTTCAACCCAAAATCCTCGTTCTCACCACTCTTAACTTGTTTGGAACCAAGAGCTAATGAATCGCCCTTCAACTGTTTTTCCTTAATCTGTTCACCCAAGTAGGCCTTACTTGCGCTTCGCCAACAAGCTTCCATCATCGAGTAGACTTAATCATGCGAACAAGGCTCTCAAATCCGTAACAACCCTTCGACTCAATGCATCCGCCACCACATTAGCCTTTCTGGGTGGTACTCTATCGAGCAATCGTAGTCTTTAAGCAACTCCACCCACCTTCGTTGCCTAAGGTTCAACTCCTTCGAGTCAACAAATACTTTAAGCTCTTATGATCTGTGTATATGATGCACTTCTCCCCATATAAGTAATGTCTCCAAATTTTAACGCAAAAATCACCGCCGCTGGCTCCAAATCATGCGTAGGGTAATTCACCTCATGAGCCTTAAGTCGTCGTGATGCATAAGCGACCACCTTGCCCTCTTGCATCGATACACAACCTAACCCCACATGCGACGATCGCTATATACGGTGAAGTCCTTCCTGACACGGTTGAATCAACACCGCGCTTGGTCAATACCTTTTTCAAGCGATCAAAAGTCATTTCTTCGTTTCTCGGTCCGCACAAATGGTACTCCTTTCCTTATGAGTTTTGTCAAAGGCGCCATTATTACCGAGAAACCCTCCACAAACCTTCGTAGTAACTCGCCAACCCTAGGAAACTCCGAATTTCGATCATCGACATAGGTGGCTTCCATTCCGAGAATAGCTTCAATTTTACGAGGATCCACCTTAATCCCCTCGGCGAGACCACATGCCCTAGGAAGGTTACCTCTTTCAACCGAATTCACACTTGCTAAATTTCGCATAGAGCTCCTTCTCCTTAACACTTGCAAAGACAATCTGGAGATGCTCATCATGCTTCGCCTCCGTTTGAGTATACCAAGATATCGCCGATAAAGACGACTACAAACCGATCCAAGTAAGGTTGGAATACTCGATTCATCGATCCATAAAAGCTGCAGTGCGTTCGTTAGCCCAAACGGCATGACCACAAACTCATAATGTCCATATCGAGTTCAAATCTTTGTCTTATGAATATCCCTTCTTTACCCTTACCGATGGTATCCGAGCGAAGATCGATTTTGAAGAATACCGAAGCTCCCTAAATTGATCGAGCAGGTCATCAATCCTTGGTAGTGGATACTTATTCTTAATCGTCGGTTTGTTCAATGGCGATAATCGATCACATGCGCATCGTTCCGTCCTTCTTCTTTACAACAGACCGGTGCTCCCCAAGGAGACACACTAGGCCTAATGAAGCCTCTATCTAATAGCTCTTGAATTTGAGCCTTGATTCCACCAACTCCTTGGTGCCATCCTATAGGGTGCAATAGAGACTGGAGCTGTCCTCGTAACAAATCAATTCCAAACTTAACTTCCCGATTGGGAGGTAATCCGAAGCTCTTCCAGAAAACATCCCGAAATTCCCTAACAGCCTGATGGTCTCCACAATCGATCCTCGGTTTCACTTGACTTACCAAAGCCGATATGCCTCGCATCCCTTGCGCATCGCTTTCTCGACCCTCAACGCCGATACTACATTTGATAAGTAATCCTTTGTTCTCCAATGATCATAACCTCTTCATCATTGTGAGTTCTTAACACCATCCTCTTAGTTGCACAATCCAAAGTTGCCTTATGCTTGGTCAACCAATCCATCCCTAGGATCGGATCGAATTCTTCAAACGGTAACTCCATCAAATCCCCACAGAAAACCTTGCCTTGAATCTCCAGAGGCACCTCCTTGAAGAGTTTCTCTACCTTAACCGAATGACCTAAAGGACTTATCACAGACACCCCACATACAGTCTCCTCGAAGTGCACGCCCAGTGCCCCAGAAATGTTATATGCCACATACAAATGGGTTGATCCCACATCAATCGAAAGCGAGATAAGGTACACCATAGATAAAAAACGTACCAGTTATGACATCAGGTGCGTCACCCTCCTCACGGCGACGAGCAGCATACACCAAAGCTGGCTGACGAGCATCCGCGTTACCAATACCCCTGCCGGGTGCCCCACGTCCACGGCCATTACCTCCGCGACCTTGTCCACGACCTCTTGGCAGCGGTGGTCCATCCCTCACAGGTTGAGCCGGTCGCTCAGCCCCTTGTTCGGCCACTTGAGCCGGAGTGGCCCTCCTAGGACAATCCTTAATCCTATGCTCCTTAGACCCACAACGAAAACAAGCCCTTAACGCTCCAACACTCTCTTTGATGCATTCTCGCCGCAATCTCCACAAGCTTGCGGTCTACACGTGTTCACCGGAATCGCTCGAACCGGTTCCCCATCCTAGCTCTCTTAACATTTCGATTCTGACACCACCGTCCAAGCATCCTCCCGAACCGATTAGGTCCTTATCACGATTCCTCCGTTCGGTTTGCTTCACTTCCTCGGCTATCTTAGCCTTCTCTACAGTCTGTGAAATCTCGCTCCCTCTGCGAGCTATGAGCACCCTTAACTCATCTCTAAGGCCATCCTCAAAACGTCGCTGCGCTCATATTCATTGGAAACGATGCCATTAGCATACCGACTCAATCGTAGAAACTCCGCCTCATATTCAAGAATGGTCTTATTTCCTGAGTCGATTCAGAACTCCTTTCTGCGTGCATCTACATAGCTAGCTCCAACATATTTCGCCTTAAAGGTCCATTTGAGCGGCTCCCATGCTACCCTCTCGGTTGGGGTACCTTCTCTCACAAGAATCCACCATCGACACGCTTCATCCCGCAAAGAACGACATCGCCCTTTTCAACTTCGCTCTCCCGAGCGGTCCAGTCATCCATGATCGCTCTGTGGCTTCCAACCAAGATAACTCCACATTTGGGGCCACCCGGATCGCCCTAAAATCTCAAATCATGTTGGCGAAGTCGTTCGAAATGGACCCCTATTTATGGGCCGACGTTAGCTCCGCCACCTTTCCAAAACCCTCAACATGGCACGAGACAAAGCGTCATCCCCGCAAATTCGGTCATACGGCCCATTTTCATTAATCGGTGGTGGGCGTACCCGCCACCGGCACGTGTTCGATGATGACGCCGATCCAGCTTGAGTGCTACCTCGGCCTCGACCACGGCCTCTTCCTCGAGTAGCCTTTGTACTCATAACGATTTATCGATTACGAATTTTATGACATTAGTTTATCGGTTTCACTGCTTAATCCGAATGTCTTATGAATGATAAAGTTTTAAAGTTATTTCAAGAATCATAATTTAGCTATGGTTCCATCTTGCGGTCCTAATACTACATCATCAATAGCTCTATCTCTAAGGCTCAAGATTATCTACGATATTATTTACAATGACAAGACAAGATATATATAGAGCGAAAAGATACTTACTGACTTGGTACAGGGATTCAAGCAGCCACTCATTTATCGATCTATTTAAAATTTCAAATACCATGTTTTTGTTTACCGAAAATAAAAGATTTTATTTGAAAACACTTTTATTTTAAAACTATTGATTTAACCCGTTTAACAAATAGAAAAAAACTTGAACATCTTGAAAAACTTACCATTTCTAAAAATGCCCTTCTTAGGCCCAAGTTTTTGAAAAGATTTTGGACCGATCCACACCGAGTTGTTGCAACCAGAGCTCGATACCACTAAATGTAACACCCCAAACTCGGCTGGACGTTATGACCGGATCGATCGCCACATTGATGCGTTCAAAACATTCCAGTATTACTTAGATTGGAAAAGTGAGTTGGTGTTGTAAAGACACTTTTAAAGGTAGGTTAAAGTGAATAGAAGTCATGCACCGTAGGAAACCGTAAAAAGAGGAGGTGAGTCCGCTTGATTGCTTAAGTACCAAGCTCTTCTCGGATCCAATCCTAGACATGCACACCACCATTGCCACACTCTAACATCTCGTATAATTTTGAGAAAATCGTTTGATTATGTCCGTCTTAAGAAAATGTTTAAGTTGAAAACGTTTGTTTAAAATATTTATTTCCTTGGAAAAACATTTACTTTATGGAAACTTTGCGCGTCATCGTGATCTTTTAAAAATCAAGTAGTTTTTATAAAAGCGAACCCTAGTGCTAACCAGTTTAATAATCCCCAAAATAAAAATAATTAAAAAGAGCGGCCTTATTACAACTTTAAACATAATAAAATAAAATAATCCAAATTAAATGCTAAACTTATTTAAAATTGGCAATCCATCTTCATGGCCACTCTGAATCCCGCCTCCCAAGTCCACCAACTAGGGCTCACCCGCAGGAGGAAGAGGAAGGGGTGAGTTTGGGAAAACTCGGTGTATCTGAAACCCATCCAAAGCCCAAATCAGCTCGAGCCCATTGGGCCTAAGCCCTATTCAGATAACAAGATACACAAGAGGTCAAGCCCTTTTGAATCACAAGAGCAAGGCCTTAGCCCTTTACATAACAAAGGTGGCCCATAGGCCGATTCAAGAATATGAGTATCAACGAAATAATGAATGCAAGCCCATCCGGGAGACTACTCAACCCACCAACCGCTACACCGCCTGCATCAGCCCTACACACCATGTGGGGAATATCTCAACCCACCCAAATTACATACCACACGTTGCGAACGCACTCAAATTCATCGATTGAGGCAAAGCCTCCAAGACGTGGATGAACCACTTTCAATATTTCCTCCATTAATACCCCAACGCCATGCAACAGATACTAATAAAAGCATATCATGTAAAATACAACATTGATCAATCATGCGTTCACCAATTTAAAACCCTAGGGGTATATCGGTAATTTTGCTCTTTAGGGTAATTTGGTAATTTTGCTCTTTAGGGTAATTTCGTGATCTACGCTCTTGCACAAGCTAATTCAGTAATTTTATCGCTTTTATGCAATTTGATTCCACCATCTACCTAATAGGCTAATTTGCCCATCTCTTACCCATATTGGTCCAGTAAGCCCATTGGGCCCAGCTTTTGGCCCATCAAGCCCCTTTTTCCAAATACGCTAAAGCATCACGCTGAACGTGCTTACCACCTTGCGGTGCCGATCTAACAATTCCTCTATGACTTGAGAGCATTCACATACTTACATGACCATGAAATACCGAATTTTGGCATTTCGCTTTTTTAATTGAACTAAGAAAGGGTGTTCTAGACACACCGATTCATGACGATCGCTTCGAGATCCCTTCGATGTCCTACAATTTATTAGCACAGTTCTTATTTACAAACCATAATCATTGAACCCCAAAACTTACTTATCCATGATCGAACCATATCCCTAAAAACCTTTGAAACCTTACCTTTTTGCCAAAATCGATAGTTAGCTCCGAATCCGATTGCTCCAATGAACCACGCCTTAGATTCAACGCTTAAGAAGACTCTAGTCACCGAAAGAAAACATCGCTAAAGACTCTTAGAGCCATATGCCCAAATCGACAGCCTCCCTAATTTTAGGGACTTCGGCTTTTCTTAACTTTGCAAAATAAGAACAGATCTGAGATGATACGTACTTACCCCTTACTCCCACTTGATTTCCACGCAATCTAGTGTAGATTTATCTATCAAACGACGGTAGAACTCGATTCCCCAAAGTCTTGAAGTTTCGGCTATAAGCCCCCAAATCTATGGTTTTTCGGCTTTTGTGTGATGAAGAAGATGATAATGTGGGCTACAACCTTGAAGTAGAATTGCAATCAGAGATCTAGGATTAAGAAAAGATAATTGCAAATTAATAAAAACAAAAGAACATAGGAGAACACGGCTTTGAAGAAATCGGCACAAGCAATGATCACAGGATTTCGCTTTTATGGATTCGCAAAAGTATTGATGAATAGCGGTATGATGAATAGTTTTGAAGAAGAAGAAAGAAAAATAGAAGAAGAGGAATAGGGAGGTGGTAGTTTCGACTAGAGAGGAAAAAGAGAGGAAAAACAACCCTAAGGTGTTAAAGCGGAAGAAAATGGCACCACTCAATACCCTAAGTGCCAAATACTAACAACATAGCCCCCGCCGATTTTTCCTCTTCAATTCCCATAATTCGCCAACTCCTAGCCTCATCCAAATCCTTAAATCTCTCCCTTATCCCTCCTTAATCCAAGCATTTAAACCGATCCAACTCTCCTTTAGCGAATCCACCAACTCCAACACTTACCCTCCCGCACTAAAAAATAAATGCATCTATTTGCCAACACAGGAATCGATCCCTTGCCTTCCCAAAGCTCCACACGCCACTTTTCTAGGAGCCTAGTGGCGTCACCCTGCCACTTAACCAAGGCTCTTTTGTGATGCAATTTACCCATCACTCCACTTAAGGCCACTTAGCTAGAACCCCTAACTCCTAAGTCTAAAATTCCAAAAATTCAACTGGGTTTTGGCTAACTCATGGGCCTTCTATAAGCCCATTTACCTACTCAAAATACTAATTCCACATCCAAATACAAAATTTTAAAAATCTTTACAAAATATTGAAAATCGCGAATAAACCCGAAAATCAGGATGTTACATTTATGTTGTAATTAGACCATTGATAGTGGAATTTGACAAAAATGACCATTAAATGAATGATTTTAAATGGTTATAAATAAGATTAATATGGTAAATAGATTATTAATGTTATATTAAATAAAACTAAAGGAAAAATTAATCCATTATCATCTTCTTCACATCAAAAATCAAAAGAAAAGAAAGCTATTGAAGCATTTTAGGGTTTGGCTCTCATTGTCTTTGATTAAGGTATGTATTGAGCTCAGTTTTTTATGATTTCTATGTTTTTATGATCGTTGCTTTGAGTACTAGCTAACCCATGCTTGAATCTCTAAATTTGATGATGAATTTGAGTTATGCCATTGATGAAATTGTAAGCTTTATGATGTTAGTTGATGGAAAATGAAAGATAAATGTTGGGTTAATATGTTTTGTATTTGAATTTTTGATGAATTTGAGTATTTTGGACTAATTTGTGAAAATGAAAAATTGAGGGGCTAAAATGTGAAATAAATGAAATAAGTAAACTTATATGAGCTAAGGGGAAATTCGGCTAAGCATGTGTATATAGAAATTTTGTATATTTTTTTATTTGTGATTAAGGACTAAAGTGTTAAAATATAAAAATATGAGGGTTAATTTGTAAAATTTCCTAAATATGTGCAAATGGATTGAATTAAATAATTTGGTGAATAAAAGATTTAAATTTGAATATGTTTAGATCAAGAACCAAAGAAAATAGAATTAGATCGGGGAAAGTCGAAAGTCGTTGATTAGCCTATTTCATCCGTTCGAATAAGTATAGGGTAAGTTGATATACAAATAAATGTGTTTGAAATCTGAGAAAGTTCCAATAATGTAACAACGTCTGAAAAGTCCGGTATGAACCATAGGAATAGTTAGGATACATATGTCATGATATAGGATTCCGATGTGTGATTTCGTGTAAGACCACATCTGAGACGTTGGCATCAATTTGAGATTTGCATGTAAGACCATGTTTGGGACATCGACATCATATTTGGTTTCGTGTAAGACCCTGTCTGGGACAGTGGAATCGATATTTGATTACATATGAGACTACGTCTGAGACGTTGGTATTGTACAAGCTTTCTGAGCTATCCGCGTATCCTATTTGATTCTGTACGGTTCAACAAGCATTCCGAGAAATGAATGACTATGTGAATGTGTATCCAATTCAGGTACGTTTGAAATGTATATCATTTTTTAGAATGAAAGGTAAGTATATGAACATTTGTGGACATATGATATATGTATGAATTATTAATATGAGAATGAGATGTGTTACATGTAACTGAATTATGATCAAATGAGCTATATGAGACATATGGATATGTGATTGTATTTTGCCATGAGTTACATGAATGAATTGGTTTAAAATTGTGTTATGTGATAAGTTTATTTGTATATGGCTTACTAAGCTTTTTGAAAGCTTACTTTATGTGTTTTTCAATTGTTTTATAGATTATCAAAGCTATCGAAAGCTCAAGGATCATCAAGGATCATCACCACACTATCGAACTCCATTTTCGTACCTTTTAAAAATGTGAATATTGAAGTATGGCATGTATAAGCTAGAAGTATTTGAATATGATTTTTGAAGTGTATATCATGCCATGTGATATGGCTAGATTAAAGTTGCTATTTGGTGTGGTTTTTGGTATATAAGTTGAGTTAAGAAATTGTATGTGTTGATGTCCATAAATGGCCTAGTGAGAAATAGTCAATTTGGTTTGTTAGTTATGTGAATTAGTTATGGAAATGGTACGATTTTTATATGAGAATGGATGTGAAAAATTGGAATAACGACATGTATGAATGAATGAGTTTGGTATGTGATTTTGGTATGTTTTAGTTTGGATAATAAGAATGAAATTGATTGATGACATTATGGATTGAATTATGCATGTTTGATTATGGTTTTGGTTGCTATTTGGTCATGAATTGTGCTATGATTTTGGATTTTTAGGAATGACCTTTAAGGGTGGCAAATTAACTTTGTAAATAGTCTATTTTTGTTCACATGGGCAGAGACACGAGCGTGCGTCTCATCCATGTGTGACACACGGTTATGTTGCACAGTCGTGTGTCCCTTGGGTTAGTCCTACAATTTAAAGTTAGTCTCGAGCACAGCCTAGATGCACTGGCATATTTGGTGGCTGTGAGAGGCACACAGCCTTGACATATGGGCCTTTGTGGCCATTTCGAAGGGTACACGGGCTAGACACACAGGTATGTGGTTAGCCGTGTGACCCAAGTCAGTTTCGACTACGGCTAAGGCACATGGGCATGTCTTCGGCTATGTGGTACAAGTTAGTATGTATGCCCTATTTAGCCACGGCATAGACACACGAGCGTGTCTAATTTCGTGTGAGGTACACGACCTGATCACACGGGCGTGTGACGTCTGTAACTTTGAAAATTTGTTAAGTTTCTGAGAAATTTTGTACATGCTCGATTTAGTCCCGACCCTTTCCTAAAGCATGTTTAAGGTCTCGATGACCTAAGAAAGGGACTTTGAAATGACGTTTGACTATGATGCTATAATGTGTGGATGACATTTGTGAATTGATTGTTAAATGTTCCGATATGTCTGATAATGCCTCATAACCCTAGTCCAGCAATGGATACGGGTTAAGCATGTTACATGTCCGACCCCGTGTAACTCTTTAACTTGGGTCACACGGTCAACACACACGCCTGTGTGCCCTAAAAATGGACACACACGCTCGTGTGCGAGGCCATGTGCTAGGCTATAACAACCCATTTTTAAGTGAAATCAGAACAGTGGTTTTGGGACCACAAATACGATACGAAAATAAATTTTATTTTTATTTTATAATATGGTCCGTATTATGATAGACATGTCGTGTGAAAATTTAGATATGAAAAGTTTATCGATCAAGTGCTTAATTACGAGAAGGACTAAATAGCATAAAATGCAAAAATTGAATTCTAGTAGTTATAAGGATTAAATAGCTATGAAATTCAAAAGTAGAGGTCCTTATATGGTAATTAGTCCATTAAAGATGATAAAAAGAAATATCACCTTATTTTGTCATCTTCAACCCAAAATTATATGGAAACCCTTAGAGAGAGAGAAGAAACTTTCAAGGCTTAATTGGGTAAGTTTTCTTGTCCCGTTTTTAGTAACTTTGACATTTTTGAAACCGGGATAGTCTAATCATCTATTTGGGGGATTAATTTGAAAATTTATCAAAATGAAAAATGGGTCATGGATGTATATGCTGAAAATTAGAATTTATGGTAGAAAATGAAAGGTTGTTGATAGATAAACAACTTTTACAAAGTGATTTTTGATGAAAACATGATTTATGGACTAAAATGTAAACTTGTGAAATTGAAGAAAAATTCTAAATATTTATGAATACATGTGCTGTAAGTTTTGTAATGGGATTTTGTTAGGCTTGGAATAGGGAGTAAATTGCACAAGTTTCATTTTTTGAGCCTAGGGACAAAATTAGAATTTACGAAAAAGTTAGAGGCAAAATGGTAATTTTGCCTAGGATGTAAATTGAGTCCAAATAAATATGAAATATGTGAAACTGATGATTAAAGCTATTCATATAGATTCGGGCAACACAAATTCAAGGTTAGATTGAGGAAAAGAAAAAGTTTCAGATTATTAGATTTTATACACGAACAAGTGTCGAGGTAAGTTCATTTAAATTAATCGGGCATGTAAATATGTTTAATTGAATGTTGTGTTGTATGGAATGTGACTTATATTGACGTACATTACTTGAATGTTATAATGAGAAATTTAATACATGCTTGATATGGTGAAAATGGGTTAAGTCCCCGTTGAATATTGAATTCTGATGAATATATGCGTTTTCCCGAAACGAATAAGGTCCTGCATTCGCTGTTGACCGGATTTAGCTCGGATGAGTAATCCTATTGACCTTGTTATAGAAAGGATTTAGCCCAGATGGGTAATCCGGATATAATACCTCTCGAGTATATGTTATGATTAGGGTTTAGCCTGGACTAGTAATCCTAATTGAACTCTTTTGATCATACATTATATAAAGGATTTAGCCTGGACCGGTAATCCTGTTATACGATATGTGGCTCGAGAGTGTGTTCATTGATTAAGTGCCCTAATAGGTACCCTTGATAAGAAATTGACGGATTACTGAATCGTACACCTCGAGTGTACTACTTGAGCATCCATCGGAATTTCAATGACTCAACAGACATAAAACTCTTGACATGGCATGAGAATTATGAGATGAAATGATAATGACTTGAAAGAATATTACATGATGAGCTCATCTATGTTTACTTGATTGATAAGAAGATTTTGGTGACTAACGTGTTTGATTAAATGTATGTGTTTAGGCAATTTGGCCAAATGGATGGAAAATATGATATTGTATGCTTAGATTTAATAAACGCGATTGGGAAGTTTAGTTTCTGTTATATGAACTTACAAAGCATGTAATGCTTACTCTGTTTTATTGTTCCCCTATTTTATAGTGCTCGGAAGCTCGCGAAGGTTGGAGATCATTGGAGCATCATCACACTATCAACTAGTTATTTTGGGTATACTTAGTAAAATTATTTTGGTATAATGACATGTATAGGACAACTTGACCATTAATGGCTTGATAATGATGCTTGTAATCTAGCCATTGGAATGGATAGTAATGGTTGTTTTTATATACTTGTAATGTCATGCTATGGTAGCTAAATATATGTTAAGTAGTTGATCAAATTATGTCTAACATATGGAATATACCAAGGTAAGATTATAAACATGTATGCATGCAATGATATGCCATGTTAAATGATTGAAATTGCTTAATTTGAATGCTTGAATTGGTTGGAATGTGCTTGGTATGTTTTAGTGAAAGAAAATGGTAAATTTGGGTGACAAATGAGGCTAGGGAATGGCTTTATTTTGTCCACACGGGCAGACACACGAGCGTGTGTCTAAACCGTGTGTGACACACGGCCTGGTACTTGGGCTTGTGGTTAGGCCGTGTGTCCCCTGTACCTTAATTTTAAGAAATAAAATGCTCATAATTGAGCACACAGGCAGAGACACAGGCGTGTGTCTCAGCTGTGTGTGCTACATGGCCTAGAACACGGGCGTGTGTCTTCGCCGTGTGAAACCTGCACCTAATTTCGAAAAGAATTAATTAACCACACGGCCTAGCACATGCATGTGGCATGGCCATGTGCACAAGTCAGAGATTTACACTGGATCAAACACGGCCTGTAGCATAGGCAGGTCCCAGTGTCACACGGGCGTGTCAACTATAACAGCCCAATTTTGGGGCTAGTCGGAATAGTGGTTTCGAGACCACAAATCTAACGTAGAAAAATCTATTTTTATTATATTTTTTTGGTTTACAATTTAATGGAACTATTCTGTGAAAATCTTGTTAAAAAATTTTGACGTTTGGGCACTCAATTTAGTCAAAAGGACTAAATCGTAAAAATATAAAAGTTGAGTTCTACTTGTTAAAGGTGTCCAATTGCTATGAGATTTTAGATTAGAGGTCCTTAGTTGGTAATTAGACCATTAGATAAGTTAGTGTACAAAAATGGACATGAATAGGTAAATTTCCAAAGTTATGCATTAAGGGCATTTTGGTTATTTGGTAAAAAAAGAATAAAAAGGGAAAATAAAGTCAAAATTGGTGTCCATCTTCTTTACCATAGCTTAAATTCCCTAAGGAGACCATAGCTAGGGTTTCTTCAATTTTCAAGCTTGATTATAAGTGCATCTTAGCCCCGTTTTTAATGTTCTTTACATTTTTGAAGTCGTTATCATCCGATCTATCTATTTATACCATTATTTTGAAGTAGGGTTCATGTTTAAATATTTACCCATGTGTGACATGCATGTATTTTGATTTTTGATGGAAGATATTGTATGTTTAAGGTTTGATAAACAACTTTTGCTAAGTGATTTTTAGTGAAAATGCATAAGAAGGACTTATTAGTAAAGGTTGTAAAAATGGGCAGTAGAAATGTGATTTTATGAAAAATGCAGGTTGTTCTGAGCATGATTTATGTTCGGCTAGGCTTGGGTAACAAAGAAAATGGATACATTTCGTTTTACGAGCCTAATGACTAATTTGTAAAAATGTGAAAAGTTAGGGGTAAAATTGTAATCTTGCCATAATTTTATTTTTGGGACAGCATTGAGTAATGTGAAAATTAAATAAGTTAAATTTTCTATTATAGATCAAGAAAAATGAGGTTCGGACTTGATTGGGGGAAAAACAAGGTTATTGACGATTAGGTCCATTTCCTACTATTTTGTATCGAGGTAAGTTTGTGTGTAAATAATGCAATGTTATATTATGTATTTAATGCTTAATATTACATAAATTTTATGATTGTTTCTATGGAAATATTCAATGGAGTTTTGACGATGAAAAAATCCCGGTTGAGCCTTAGGAATAGTTTAGGATACAAGTGACATGTCACTAGGAAACCACGTGTTATGTGATCTATGTGAATCCGGGTGCTAGTCATGTACGTCTTAGCGGCGGCTGGGTAGCCCGACATGTGTTGCGGATCCTGATAGCTTGTGTGAGCAGCCCGTGTAGCTATGTCTTGACTGACAGCTTATGTGAGCAGGCCCGTGATTAGCTCGTGTGCCAGCCCTATGTGTTATATGATATGAGGTAGCATTGGCTACATATGTGGCACTTACATGCAAGACTTTTCGTGTATCCGATGGTATTTCAAGTGTTCAACGGGTAACCTGAAGAATATGTTAAAGAAGACAAAGTATAAGACCATGTTACAAGTTGGTACAGGTATATATGTATAACTCATGAGAATGAACTTTGGTATGTGATGAACTCTTGGTAAGAATGCTAATGAGTGAATTTTGCCTAAGATACATGATATTTATGTTAACTTATGTTGAATAATTATATGATTAATGTTTGATTAATGTTGCTTATTATTTATATGCAAACTTACTAAGTTTTAAAGCTTATCATGAAGATGAAATTGGCATGAATGGAAAAGAAAGTATGTGATGTTAATGCATGATAGATGTTAGTATGTGTAATTGATGTATTGACATCTTGTTTATGGTTGATTTGGTTGTATGTATATGCTTGGATTTGGTGTTGCTTGATGTTGTGCAAGTTGGTGCAAGTAAGGGTGGAAAAATGGCTTGGTAAATAGCCTTATTTTGGCCACACGGGCAGAGATACGGCCGTGCATCTCAGTCGTGTGAAGGACACAGCCTAAGGGCATGGGCGTGTGTCCAGGGCGTGTGAAGTCTACACTTATTTCATGAAAAATTTTGAAAATTAAAATCGCCACAAGGCCTACAACACGGGCGTGTAACTTGGTCGTGTGACTCCCTTTGATGCATACCGTCATAAAAAGATAGTTACACGGGTTAGGGACACTGGCGTGTGTTACCACAAGGCCAATGCACATGGGCATGTCCCAAGCCACACTGACATGTGACCCTGTTTTGATAAAAAAAATTCTAAGTGTTTTAAAAATTTCTAAAGTTCTCGATTTAGTCCCGACCACTTTCAATGCATGTTTTGGGCCTCTTAGGCTCATTTTAGGGATGAGATTATAAATGAAAAGTTTTAAATTTGTATGGAAATTTATGCCTCGATTTTGTATGTTAGCTCGTGTTTAAGTTCGGTAATGCCTCGTACCCTGTTCCGATATTGGATACGAGTAAGGGGTGTTACATTTAGTGGTATCAGAGCTATAGTTTAGCCGGTTCTTGGTCTAACATGGAGTGTGTACAAGTCTAGCTATACATGCCATATAAAATTGTGATAGTGTGACGGCTCCTGACAATTTTAAACTATATTTTCATATAGTAATGGATCCTGAATGAGCTATGGCAGATGATGTAGAAAGTAATGCGCCGGCTCCCGCTCAAGGGGTAGCGCAGTCTAATAGCAGACCTCCTATGGTTAGTCAAGGAGAAAAGAGTAGGGAAGCCTTCCTCCACATGATGAATGAGTGGTATACGGAATTTGTTCGAACAAATTTGAATGCCCAACCTCCTCCAGCCCCTCCTAATCCTCAACCTGTTCTCATAGTGCCTCAAGATACAGACTTTATGAGATTGAATAGACCCTCGGTTGATAAGATCAGAAAGAAAGGGGTTGAAGAATTTAGAGCAAATGCCGATGATGATACCGAAAAAGTAGAATTTTTGCTCAAGAATTCTATTAGAGTATTCAATGAATTACCTTGTACACTTGATGAATGCTTGAAATGTGATATATCTTTACTGAGGGACACAGTATATCACTGGTGGAAGACACTAGTATTTGTGGTTTCAAGAGAGAGGGTTACATGGGAATTCTTTCAAGAAGAGTTTCGAAAGAAGTATATCAGTGAACGATTCATCGATCAGAAGCGTAAAGAATTTCTTGAGCTGAAACAGGGCCGCTTGTTAGTTGCTAAGCATGAAAGAGAGTTTGTTCGGCTCAGCAAGTATGCTAGAGAGTGTGTTTCCTCTGAAGCTATTATGTGTAAAAGGTTTGAAGATGGGCTTAATAGAGACATCAGACTATTAGTGGGTATTTTTGAGTTGAAAGAATTTGTGGTGATCATAGATCGGGCTTGTAAAGTAGATGAACTAACCAAAGAGAAGAGAAAAGCTGAGTCTGAGGCTAGAGATGCAAGAAAGAGGCCGATGAGTAAGACATTCCAATCTCAGTCTAAGAAATCTAGAGAGATGCATTCTTGTTCTCATGCTTCAGTTGGGTTTTCAAATAGAAACTATGGGAATCGGTATTTGGGTTATAAAGCTCAAACTATTTCTATTGTGAGCATTGGTAATCGACCCAATAGACTTACATGTCCACATTGTAGGAGACATCAGCCCGACGAGTGCCGAATGAATGACCGAGCTTGTTTCAAGTGTGGTTCCCAAGATCACTTCTTTAAAGATTACCCTGAGATGACTGAAAAAGAAAAGTTTCAGAGTATTAGGCCGAGTATACTGCTTCTAGAAGGAGACGCCCGAGAAATACCAGAAATGGAGCTAGCACCAAAAATGTGACAAAGGATTTAGCTGCAAGATCTAAAGCTCGAGCACCTGCCAAGGCCTATTGCATCTGTGCTCACGAAGAAACGATATCTCCCGATGTTATCACCGATACTTTTTCTCTTTATGATACTACTATTATTGCTTTGATTGACCCAATATCTACCCATTCATATGTATGTATGAATTTGGTAATTAGTAAGAATATGCCTGTTGAGTCTACGAAATTTATTATTAAGGTGTCAAACCCTTTAGGCAATCATGTATTAGTTGATAAAGTATGGAAGAAATTTCCTTTGATGATTAGAGGTCACTATTTTTTGGATGAATTGATGTTGCTTTCGTTTGATGAATTTCATGTTATATTGGGTATGGATTGGTTGACTATGCATGATGCTGTAGTAAATTGTAGAAGGAAAGTCATTGAATTGAAATGTGAAAATGGTGAAATTCTTTAAGTTGAATAAGATGAGTCAGATAGATTGCCAATTGTGATTTCTTCGATGTCTGCTCAGAAATGTATAAGAAAAGGTTGTGAAGCATATCTTGCCTATGTGTTGAATACAAAAGAACCTAAATTGAAAATTGAATCAGTGCCAGTAGTGTGTGAATATTCGGATGTGTTTCTAGAAGAATTGTTAAGTTTACCTCCAATTAGAAAAGTTGAGTTTAGTACTGATTTGGTCCCTAAGACTACACCGATATCAATAGCTCCGTATAGGATGGCTCTTACTGAGTTGAAGGAGTTGAAAACTCAGTTGCAAGAACTAATAGCTAAAGGTTTTGCGAGACCTAGTTATTCACCCTGGGGTGTACCGATATTGTTTGTAAAGAAGAAAGACGGGTCTATGAGACTTTACATCGATTATCGACAACTTAATAAAGTGACTATAAAGAACAAATATCCCTTGCTGAGACTTGATGACTTGTTCGATCAGCTGAAAGGGGCAACAGTGTTTTCAAAGATAGATTTGAGATCCGGATACTACCAGTTGCGAGTTAAAAATTTAGATGTGCCAAAGACTACTTTTAGAACAAGGTACAGACACTATGAATTTCTTGTTATACCTTTCGGACTAACAAATGCTCTTGCAGTTTTTATGGACCTAAGGAACCAAATTTTTTTACCATATTTAGATAAGTTTGTGGTTGTTTTTATTGATGACATACTGATTTATTCTTGAGATGAGACAGAGCATGCCAAGCACTTGAGAAATATTTTGCAGACTTTGAGAGGAAAACAGTTAGATGCTAAGTTTAGTAAAAGTGAGTTTTGGCTTTGAGAAGTCAGATTTTTTGGGACACATTGTTTCAGGTGATGGTATTTAAGTTTATCCGAGCAAGATTTCTGCTTTTATTGAATGGAAACCACCAAAGAATGTATTTGAGGTTAGAAGCTTTTTAGAATTAGTCGGTTATCACAAACGGTTTGTTAAAGGATTTTCTATGATCGCTACTCCTATGACTGAGATTACTGTAAAGGGATATTAAGTTCGAGTGGTCTGAAAAATCTCAGCAAAGTTTTGAGATGACTGGTTTTGAGTATGACATACTGCATGCACGTAATATTTATGACACGACATCTGCATGGGATTGGGTTTATGATATAGAGGAAGTAATGTACTGGCGACTATGTCACGTGTACTATGACGGGTGTCTTGCCACACTTACTATTACTGGCAGCTACGTTGCGTTATTATTATTATTACTAGCAGCTTTGCTATGATATTGGTGTGCTGGTTGGGGGGGTCGATTGATATCCCTACAGGTGTATTGGTTGGTACGGGTGGTGTGCTAGATGGTTATGGGATGGGTTGCATTTTGCACTGTACTGATACTGTATTGGGCTTAGGCCCACACTGCTACTGTTTAAGGGCTAAGGCCCAGATTGTACTGATACTGAATAGGGCTCAGGCCCAGACAATTGCTGCATGCACTGTTTTCTATTGTCTAATAAGGGATTACACACTGAGTTTTCATAAACTCACCCTTTCTTTTAACTGTACAGGTAATCCCCAGCTTTAGACGGTTTGGAGCTACGAGGGACTTGGGGCTGGCCACACAATCACAAAGGACTTTATTATTTAATGATTTTATGTTTGGGTTTTGAATTTGTAATAAGGCCATTTGGGGATTGAACTTTTAATTAGGCTATAACTTGGTATTTATAAACTGCAAGAATAGGAACGCGGGTTTTCAAAATAACAACTTTTTCCGAAAGTGATCCTGTCACTTCAATTCGGTTAAAAATAGATGTCTTGAAAACTACACATGTTTTAAATAACATGAGTCACTAAACAAACTTGGGCTTTAAAACTTTAAATGTTTTTACGACAACTGGATTGTTACCATGAGCTTATCGGGCTTTTGGGCAGTGGATGTGGCACGGCAAATCCGGTCGTAACGTCTAGGCCAGGTCTGCAGTGTTACATGATACAAGATCTGATATGTGTTTTCGTGTAAGACCACGTCTAGGACGTTGGCATCAACTTATGATTTACGTGTAAGACCATGTCTGGGACCTCGGCATCGTATTTGATTTCGTGTAAGAGCCTGTCTGGGACAATGGCATCGATATTTGATTACATCTAAGACCACATCTGGGACGTTGGCATTTTACGAACTTTTCGAGTTATCCACATATCCTTATGATTTCGAACGGTTCAACGGGCATTCTAAGAAATGAATGATTATATGAAATGTGTATCCGATTTAGGTCCATTTGAAATTGTATATCATATTTGATGTTGAAAGTTAAGTACATGTATCTTTGTGATCAAGTGATTATATGTAACACCCCTAACCTGTATCCATCGCCAGACTAGGGTTAATAGGCATTATCAAACATATCAGAACATTTCATAATCATTTCATAATAAAAAATCATGCATCATCATATCATAGTCAAACATCAACTTTAAGTCCCTTTCTTAGGTCAATGAGACCATAAACATGCATTAGAAATAAGTCAGGACTAAACCGAACACATACAAAATTTTTTTGAAACTTAACAATTTTTCTAAGTTACAAAGCTGACACACCCGTGTGAGCAGACCGTGTTCCTCACCCGGCATTAGACACGCCCTTATGTCTAGGTCGTGGTGAAACAAGAGCATACATATTATCTTATCCACACGGCTACAAGACACACATGTATGTCTAGCCCGTGGTCAAAACTGACTTGGCCACATGGCCTAGCACACGCTCGTGTGTGTGCGACCATGTGGTTTGCCCAGCTTATTTCGAAATGGCCATCGAGCAACATGACAGAGACACACACTCGTGTCCCTACCCGTGTGGGAAAAAATAGGCCATTTATGTGACACCCCGAATGTGACCCTAGTCGGAGAGTGGTTTCGGGACCACGAAACCGAGTCACAAGAATAATTAAGTGTTATATTCCGTACTTATTGTATGTGGAATTGGTATGCGTAAATATTTCGTGTCTCGATTTTTATTAATTAGGTGCTAATTTATAAGAAAGGACTTAGTAGTGAACTTTGAAAGTACGATAGGGAAATATGTGATGACTAATTAAAGCATGCATGCAAAATAATGGACTTGCATGTCAAATTCCCCCTTTTTACAAGTAATGGCCGCCATGACAAAGAAATATGGGTTAAACATGTCATGAAACATGTTTTGTTGGGCATTAGGGAGAAATAGTAAACAAATAAGCATGGGTAAGAAAAGAATGAAAAAAAAATGTGTGTGAGAGAGTGGCATACCCCATTGCTTAGTGCAACCAAGAAGAGAAAAACAAAAAATTTGTTCATGCTTGCTCTCTCCTTTTGGCCGAAAATACTAAGAGGAAGAAGGGATTTTTGCTTCATTTCCTTTGTTTAGAAGAGATCTAGAAGGTGATTTGGCTAAATTTGCATCAAGATTAAGGTATGTATGAGGTTGTGTTGGGAGTTTCATGCATGTTTTGGTTGCTAACTTGATGTGCATGTTAGCCATGGCTCAAATCTTTGGTATGCCATGGAAATGGTATTTGGCCAAAGTTGTTATAGTGATAAAGCCATTGCATGCTAAGTGTGAAGCTTGATGATGATGCATGCAATGATGGATTTTCTACTCATGAGTAAGATTTTGAGTTTTCTCTTTGTTTTATCATGATTAAAGTTGAAAAGGAGCATGATTGTCATACTTGGCCATGATGCATTCTTGAGCATGATTCATGCTTCTTGCATGTTAGTTAAAAGTTTGTGTTTTGGATGGCTATGGACACCTTGAAAATTCGCCATGCTCATATATGCATATATATGATTGCACATTATGTTTGGTTATGAACTAAGTGATGAATATATTGATTTAAAGAAGAAAATGTGGAAGAATGCTTGTGAAATTGCAAGCACAATTCGCCTAGCACACATATAAGTGCTTGATGCTATATTATAAGTTTTAATACAATGTGCAAAGCATCAATTAGTAGATTGCATGCTGTTTTTGTGAGGTATTAAGTGCAAAATTGACCTCAACATGTACATGAATATTCGCCTTGGGTAGCCTATTGAAGGCCTTAGCATTTCCTTGATGCTCAAATAAATTGTATTGAATTGCTTGATGTAGTATAAAATGTGCATGACCATTGTGTATTCAAGCTAAAGAGTGGCCATAGGACCATTTAAAATCCTTGTCATATTCGCCATAAGCAAGCACAATGAGGTTTTAATAAATTGAATTTGTTTGAATTAGCTCAAGAGCTAAGAGGGCCACAATTGGACAAGGGAAGGAAAAGGTGATCGAATAGCCGAAAAAGCCGCTCGACAACATCCGAGGTAAGTCCTCAAGAAGTGACCTTACTTGAATTATGTGAGATGAAATATGGATGTGTATGATTATTGATTATGTGTGTATGAGTATTTGAATTCCACCCGGCTAAGTCCCAAGGCGAATATGCTAATGATATTAATTGTGTTTGAGCCTTAGTAACGAAAATGAAATATGTATGTCCAATGATTATTGATGTATGTGTGCATGAGAAATTGAATGATATCGGGCTAAGCCCAAGACAATTATGCTGGAAATTATATCCGGTTAAGACCAAGGCAATTGTGCTAGTGGCTATATCCGGCTAAGGCCCAAGGCATTCGTATGAAGTTATTCTATCCGGCTAAGACCAAGGCATTTGTGCACGTGATTATATCCGGTTATATTCAAGAATCTTGGGCTGGAGGTGAGTGTTGGTTGCTGAAATGAATTTAATTAGTACACTCGGACAGCCCAAAGGATAAGGTACGTTATATGTGCATTGGAAAGTCGACGTGTTTGAGCAACATTCGCTCAATCGACTAATGAATTTCAGTTATAGAATTGATTGATGCTTTGCGAACTTATATAATGATGAAGTATGAAGTAAGAATGTGTATTAATGAAATGATGCATTTGGCTATGTGAATGTATTGCTGTAAATTATAGTTCATTATATTCCTTGAGACTTACTAAGCATAAAATGCTTACCCGTTGCTTTGGCTCTTAGTTTTCTAGATTTCGCCGAGGCAATCGGATTTGGGATCGTTGAAGTCAAGTCATCCACACTATCAAGCCTCCATTTTGGTATAAATTTTGGTTGAACTTGAGATGGCATGTATAGGACTACCCTTGTTTGTTAAATATGTTGTAATGTAAGTATGTACGGCCGATGCGAAAATGGCTCAAAAGGGAAGCATGAACTTAGACTAATTGTGGGTTGTATGTATATATTTTGTGTCATGATGTGGCTATGGCTTGAAATGGGAATGTTGGTCATATGATCAGCCATTGGCATGGTTAAAATGATCATACATGAACCTATGTATGGTAAGGCTAGTTGAATCATGGAGACCACCAAATAGGTAAGTCCTATCTTAAAACAGATGCTGCCAGCTGCAGTGGCATGAATGTGAAAAATCACCAAAATTCATAGGAATGGAATTAGATAGTGAATAAGCTATGTAAATTAACCTTGATGAGTCTATTTTCATATGGAAGAAACGAAACAGTCATAGGAGTTACAGGTTAAGAGATATTAAAGCTATTGTGAGACAGGGCCAGAATGGTTTCTGGGTTCCCTGTCACAAATTTAAAAATTCACTATAAATTATCCAAAAAGAATTAGGAGATATACCTTATATGTACAGATTCCATTTTGAGTCTAGTTTCATTAGAAACAAACGACACCAGCATTAAAGCCCTGTGCAGAGAGATATTCAAGTTATACCGCGCGAAGGTCAGAGCAGTCGATCCCTGTAACAGGGTAACTTTAACTAATAAACTGTACCAATTGGCCCGACCAAAATCCTAGAAATAAATCCATGGATGGATATATGAGTCTAAATTCAGGAAAATTTACGAAACCAGTTTCCGAGTTTTGAAACTCGAGATATGATTTTAAGGCGACAGTGACGCAGTTTTCCAGCCTGACTGGAAATGTCAAATTGGTGGGCAAAACATGTGAACTTGGTTTGTTAACCCTCGGTCCGACACCGCGATGGTCTCGGGTTTGGGGTGTTACAATTTTATTGGTATCAGAGCCACGGTTTAGTCGATTCTAGGACTACCGTGATGTGTTTGGGGTCTAGCTATACATGCCATTAAATGATGAATCGATAGTGTGATGAATTCGACAATTTGACTTCATGTTTGTTTATAGCAATGGATCCCGATCCCAACCGAAGCGATAGCTGATGATGTGGAGAGTGTGGCGCTTTGCTCCGCCAAGCAAGGGACAGCGCCGGACTCTCAACCTATGGCCATAATCCTAATGATGAGGCTAGGCAAGCCTTTTATAGTGTGATGAACGAATGGTTTAATCAATACATTCGAACCAACACTACTGTTCCACCACCTCCATTCCCGATTTAATGCAACCCCGACCTACAATGCCTCCGTGGATCGACCCAATAAGGTCGTAAGCCCCCAATCGATAGGATTCGAAAACATGGGGCCACTGAATTTAAGGCTACGGATGATGATGATGCCGAAGCGAGCTGAATTATGGTTAGATAACACTATCCGGTGCTTGATGAGCTATCCTGCATACACCCGATGAGTGCTTAAAGTGTACCATCTCCTTGCTACGCGAGTCCGCCTACTATTGGTGGAGTACTCGACTGTGGTGCCTAGAGAGCAAGTGACTTGGGAATTCTTTCTAACCGAGTTCAAAAAGTATATCACCGAGATTCATCGACCAAAAGCGGAGGGAGTTCCTTGATCTTAAGCAAGGTTCTATGTCCGCTATCGACTACTGAACGAAAGTTTGTGAGGCTTAGCCAGACGCTGCGAGAATGCATTTCGTCCAAGCTATTATGTGCAAACGCTTGAGGATGGGCTGAATGATGATATAAGGATGTTTGTTGGCATTCTCGAGATACGAGAGTTCGTAGTACTTGTTGAGCGAGCTTGTAAAGTCAAGAGCTTAGAAAGGAGAAGCAAAAAGCTGATGTGGGGATTGGAGAATTCGAAGAGGTCCTCGGAAAGTCTCTTCAACAAGCATCAAGAGATTTCGAGATGATGCGAGCCGTCTAGAGGCGTTTGGGCTTTTCTAGACGAGGACGCGATCGACCCCGTGACCACACGAGTCACCTCGATCGCCGGTGGCGGAAATGATCGCCGAGAGAGGGCGGAGTGTCCACATTGTGGCAAATGGCATTCGGGAGCTGTTGGTTTCGTGATCGCTCCCGCTATAAGTGTGGATCGGCCGACCACTTTATGAAGGATTGCCCGAGGATGCATGAATGAATGCAAGTCGAGTGCAAACCCGGTGCTACCATCGCCGAGGTAGACCACCTAGAAATATGGGCAATGTCGGTGGCGGTCGAGAGGATCTAGAGATGCTACCATCGATCCGAGGCTCGTGCTCTGCTAGGACTTATGCCATACGCGCACGCGAGGATGCCGCCTCTCGGATGTTATTACCGGTACTTTCACTCTTTTCAATACAAATGTAATTGCTTTGATTGACCCCGGTTCTACTCATTCATATATATGTGAAACCTTAGCATCCAAAGAAGACTTTGCCCATTGAGTCTCTCGAGTTTGTAATTCGGTGTCAAACCCTTGGGTTATTACGTGCTTGTTAACAAAGTGTGCAAGAAAAGTCCCCTAGTGTTCCGAGGTTCTTGTTTTCCGGCGGACTTGATGCTTTTGCCGCTCGATGAGTTCGATGTTATTCTTGGTTTGGATTGGTTGACCATGCACGATGCGGTTGTAAATTGCAAGAGCAAGACTATCGATTTGAGGTGCGAATAATGAAATAATTCGGGTTGAGTCCACGGACTTAAAAGGGTTGGCACTGTAATATCGCCGATGTTGGCCCGTAAATATGTAAGAAAAGGGTGCGGCGTACCTTGCGTCGTGTTTCGATGACAAGGAATCGAGAAGAAACCCGAATCTGTGCCCGTGGTTTGTGAATACCGGATGTTTTCCCAAGAATTGCCGGGTTTACCACCTGCTCGGAAATAGAATTTGGCATCGAATTGGTGCCTAGTACCACTCAATTTCGATAGCTCCGTATCGTATGGCACCAACGAATTAAAGGAGTTGAAAGCTCGGTTGCAAGAATTGGTGGATAGAGGTTTTGCTCGCCGAGTTTTTCGCCTTGGGGTGCGCCGGTGTTGTTCGTGAAGAAGAAGGATGGAACCATGCGATCGTAGATCGACTATCGTCGACTTAACAAAGCGACGATAAAGAACAAATATCCGCTGCCACGTATTGATGACTTGTTCGATCAATCAAGGGAGCCTCGGTGTTCTCGAAAATAGATTTGAGATCGGGCTACTATCAATTGTGAATCCGAGATTCGACGTGCCCAAGACCGCCTTGAACGAGATATGGTCACTATGAGTTCCTAGTGATGCCGCTTGGGCTCACTAATGCCCTACGGTATTTATGGATTTAATGAATCGGATCTTTAGACCATATTTGGATCGATTCGTAGTCGTGTTCATTGATGACATCTTGGTCTATTCAAGAAATGAGACCGAACATGTTGAACACCGCGGTTAGTGCTGCAAATTTTACGGGACAAGCAATTATATGCTAAGTTCAGCAAGTGTGAGTTCTGGTTAAGAGAGGTTAGCTTCTTGGGTCATGTGGTATCTGCATCGGGTATTCGAGTCGACCCGAATAAAATTTCAGCCATACTTAATTGGAAGCCTCAGAAATATTAATGAGGTTCGAGCTTTTTGGGGCTTGCTTGGTTATTACCGACGATTTGTAAAGGCTTCTCAACGATAGCCACGCCGATGACGCTTACTCCAAAAGGATGTTAAGTTCGAATGGACGGAGAAATGCCAAAAAGCTTCGATCAATCGAAAACTTATTTGATGAAGCCCCAATTCTAGTGCAACCCGAGTCCCAAGGAGTTTGTTATCTATAGCGACGCCTCTCTCCTTGGGTTAGGTTGCGTATTAATGCAAGAAGGTCGAGTTGTGGCCTGCGCGTCGAGGCAATTAAAGCCACATGAGAAAAATTATCCGACTCATGATCTCGAGTTGGCCGCCATCGTATTCGCCTTAAAGATTTGGCGACATTACTTATTTGGTGAAAGGTGCCATGTATACTCGGATCACAAAAGTCTCAAATATTTGATGACCCAAAGAGACTTAAATCTGCGACAAAGACGTTGGCTCGAGCTGTTAAAGGATTATGAGTGATCATTGACTATCACCCGGAAAGGCGAATGTGGTTGCGGATGCCTTGAGTCGTAAATCGTTATTCACTTTACGACGATGAATGTGCACTTGTCCGTCCGATCCGACGGTGTGTTAGTGGCTGAATTGAAAGCCAAACCACTATTGACACACCAAATTCGAGAAGCTCGTAAAGTCGACGACGAGTTGGTTGCAAAACGGGCTGCGTGTGTTCGAACAAGGACTCGGAGTTTCAAATCGACGATGACGATTGTTTGAGGTTCAAAAGTCGTCTGTGTGTCCCAAGGAATTGAACTCATTTCGATAATTCGAATGAAGCCCATTGTAGCCAAATGGCAATCCACCCGGGAGTACGAAGATGTACAATGATTTGAAACGTCGATTTTGGTGGCATGGTATGAAGCGAGACATCTCCGACTTTGTTTCAAGATGTTTAATATGTCAACAAGTGAAAGCGGAACATCAGTGCCTTCAGATTACTTCACCAATCACGATACCCGAGTGGAAATGGGATCGAGTCACAATGGACTTTGTATCCGGACCGCCATTGTCGCAAGTAAGAAGGATGCGGTTTGGGTCGTGGTAGATCGATTGACTAAGTCGGCCCACTTTGTCCCCGACGCACGGATTTTTCAATGGACAAATTAGCGGAATTGTACGTTTCTCGATTGTGAAATTACACGGGTGCCTATTTCTATCGTGTCGGATAGAGATCCGAGATTTACCTCGCGGTTTTGGAAAAAGTTGCAAGAAGCTTTGGGTACCAAGTTGCATTTCAGACCGCTTTCACCCCAAACCGATGGTCAATCCGAGCGGGTAATTCGGATACTTGAGGATATGTTAAGATGTTGCGTCCTCGAGTTTAGTGGTTCATGGGAACGGTATTTGCCGTTGATTGAATTCGCTTACAACAACAACTTTCAATCGAGTATTAAGATGGCACCTACGAGGCTTTGTACGGCGTAAATGCCGTACACCATTGTTTTGGACCGAGCTTGGTGAAAGCAAGATTTTCGGTGGATTTGATTAGGGATGCTGAATGAAAGTGAAAGTAATCCGTGAAAGTTTGAAGATAGCCTTCGATCGTCGAAGTAAATGCGCGGATATGAAGCGTAAGGATATCGAGTATCGTGGGTGATAAAGTGTTCCTCAAGGTGTCGCCTTGGAAAAAGATACTCGTGTTCGGCCGTAGGGCAAGTTGAGCCCGAGGTTCATTGGGCCATATGAGATATCGAGCGAGTCGGTCCAAAGGCATATCGTTAGATTTTGCCCCGAACTCAAAAGGTTCACGATGTCTTCCACGCTTCGATGCTTCGACGTTATAGATCCGATCCATCGCACGTGATTAGTCCATCGAAATTGAAATTCAAGCTAATATGAGTTATGAGGAAGAACCAATTCGTATCCTATCACGAGAAGTGAAAGAGTTATAAACAAGCGGGTTCCGCTAGTGAAAGTGTTATGGCTCAAGCACGGGATAGAAGAAGCTACTTGGGAGACCGAGAACTCTATGAGAGAGCGATATCCGAACCTATTTACCTAAAGCTTTTGGGGACGAAAATCTCTTGAGTGGGGAGAGTTGTGACACCCGAATGTGACCCTAGTCGGAGAGTGGTTTCGGGACCACGAAACCGAGTCACAAGAATAATTAAGTGTTATATTCCGTACTTATTGTATGTGGAATTGGTATGCGTAAATATTTCGTGTCTCGATTTTTATTAATTAGGTGCTAATTTATAAGAAAGGACTTAGTAGTGAACTTTGAAAGTACGATAGGGAAATATGTGATGACTAATTAAAGCATGCATGCAAAATAATGGACTTGCATGTCAAATTCCCCTTTTACAAGTAATGGCCGCCATGACAAAGAAATATGGGTTAAACATGTCATGAAACATGTTTTGTTGGGCATTAGGGAGAAATAGTAAACAAATAAGCATGGGTAAGAAAAGAATGAAAAAAAAATGTGTGTGAGAGAGTGGCATACCCCATTGCCGTGCAACCAAGAAGAGAAAAACAAAAAATTTGTTCATGCTTGCTCTCTCCCTTTTTGGCCGAAAATACTAAGAGGAAGAAGGATTTTGCTTCATTTCCTTTGTTTAGAAGAGATCTAGAAGGTGATTTGGCTAAATTTGCATCAAGATTAAGGTATGTATGAGGTTGTGTTGGGAGTTTCATGCATGTTTTGGTTGCTAACTTGATGTGCATGTTAGCCATGGCTCAAATCTTTGGTATGCCATGGAAATGGTATTTGGCCAAAGTTGTTATAGTGATAAAGCCATTGCATGCTAAGTGTGAAGCTTGATGATGATGCATGCAATGATGGATTTTCTACTCATGAGTAAGATTTTGAGTTTTCTCTTTGTTTTATCATGATTAAAGTTGAAAAGGAGCATGATTGTCATACTTGGCCATGATGCATTCTTGAGCATGATTCATGCTTCTTGCATGTTAGTTAAAAGTTTGTGTTTTGGATGGCTATGGACACCTTGAAAATTCGCCATGCTCATATATGCATATATATGATTGCACATTATGTTTGGTTATGAACTAAGTGATGAATATATTGATTTAAAGAAGAAAATGTGGAAGAATGCTTGTGAAATTGCAAGCACAATTCGCCTAGCACACATATAAGTGCTTGATGCTATATTATAAGTTTTGGGCCACAATGTGCAAAGCATCAATTAGTAGATTGCATGCTGTTTTGTGAGGTATTAAGTGCAAAATTGACCTCAACATGTACATGAATATTCGCCTTGGGTAGCCTATTGAAGGCCTTAGCATTTCCTTGATGCTCAAATAAATTGTATTGAATTGCTTGATGTAGTATAAAATGTGCATGACCATTGTGTATTCAAGCTAAAGAGTGGCCATAGGACCATTTAAAATCCTTGTCATATTCGCCATAAGCAAGCACAATGAGGTTTTAATAAATTGAATTTGTTTGAATTAGCTCAAGAGCTAAGAGGGCCACAATTGGACAAGGGAAGGAAAAGGTGATCGAATAGCCGAAAAAGCCGCTCGACAACATCCGAGGTAAGTCCTCAAGAAGTGACCTTACTTGAATTATGTGAGATGAAATATGGATGTGTATGATTATTGATTATGTGTGTATGAGTATTTGAATTCCACCCGGCTAAGTCCCAAGGCGAATATGCTAATGATATTAATTGTGTTTGAGCCTTAGTAACGAAAATGAAATATGTATGTCCAATGATTATTGATGTATGTGTGCATGAGAAATTGAATGATATCCGGGCTAAGCCCAAGACAATTATGCTGAAATTATATCCGGTTAAGACCAAGGCAATTGTGCTAGTGGCTATATCCGGCTAAGGCCCAAGGCATTCGTATGAAGTTATTCTATCCGGCTAAGACCAAGGCATTTGTGCACGTGATTATATCCGGTTATATTCGAAGAATCTTGGGCTGGAGGTGAGTGTTGGTTGCTGAAATGAATTTAATTAGTACACTCGGACAGCCCAAAGGATAAGGTACGTTATATGTGCATTGGAAAGTCGACGTGTTTGAGCAACATTCGCTCAATCGACTAATGAATTTCAGTTATAGAATTGATTGATGCTTTGCGAACTTATATAATGATGAAGTATGAAGTAAGAATGTGTATTAATGAAATGATGCATTTGGCTATGTGAATGTATTGCTGTAAATTATAGTTCATTATATTCCTTGAGACTTACTAAGCATAAAAATGCTTACCCGTTGCTTTGGCTCTTAGTTTTCTAGATTTCGCCGAGGCAATCGGATTTGGGATCGTTGAAGTCAAGTCATCCACACTATCAAGCCTCCATTTTGGTATAAATTTTGGTTGAACTTGAGATGGCATGTATAGGACTACCCCTTGTTTGTTAAATATGTTGTAATGTAAGTATGTACGGCCGTGCGAAAATGGCTCAAAAGGGAAGCATGAACTTAGACTAATTGTGGGTTGTATGTATATATTTTGTGTCATGATGTGGCTATGGCTTGGAAATGGGAATGTTGGTCATATGATCAGCCATTGGCATGGTTAAAATGATCATACATGAACCTATGTATGGTAAGGCTAGTTGAATCATGGAGACCACCAAATAGGTAAGTCCTATCTTAAAACAGATGCTGCCAGCTGCAGTGGCATGAATGTGAAAAATCACCAAAATTCATAGGAATGGAATTAGATAGTGAATAAGCTATGTAAATGAACCTTGATGAGTCTATTTTCATATGGAAGAAACGAAACAGTCATAGGAGTTACAGGTTAAGAGATATTAAAGCTATTGTGAGACAGGGCCAGAATGGTTTCTGGGTTCCCTGTCACAAATTTAAAAATTCACTATAAATTATCCAAAAAGAATTAGGAGATATACCTTATATGTACAGATTCCATTTTGAGTCTAGTTTCATTAGAAACAAACGACACCAGCATTAAAGCCCTGTGCAGAGAGATATTCAAGTTATACCGCGCGAAGATCAGAGCAGTCGATCCCTGTAACAGGGTAACTTTAACTAATAAACTGTACCAATTGGCCCGACCAAAATCCTAGAAATAAATCCATGGATGGATATATGAGTCTAAATTCAGGAAAATTTACGAAACCAGTTTCCGAGTTTTGAAACTCGAGATATGATTTTTAAGGCGACAGTGACGCAGTTTTCCAGCCTGACTGGAAATGTCAAATTGGTGGGCAAAAACATGTGAACTTGGTTTGTTAACCCTCGGGTCCGACACCGGCGATGGTCTCGGGTTTGGGGTGTTACAATTTACAAGGCCAATATGCCACCTATTTTGGGTCCTCCCTACAAATCCAAAGTCAAGCATCATATATACAACATTTTTAGCCAAATTCAACTCCAAAGATATATCAATCAATCCATAATATCATCAATCAGTTTCATGCTCATTCTCTATATCAAAGCATATTAAAATCACAAGCTAAACATTACCAAATTCCTAACTATGAACATACCAAAATGACCATTTCACTTGGCCATATACATATTTATATCTCTAAGCATATCACATTATTTAACTCAAAGTTCAAGCCGAATCATATAATCAATTACAACATACATATAAACCATGAAACATACTTCTAAAAATAAGCTTAAAACATAACCAATTATACACAATATTAGCATCATGATTAAGCCATTTTCGTATGGCTATATATATACAGAAATCAAAATGAACCATCACAATGCTAGTCTATACATGCCACATTACCAAAACTCAAAGCTTTTATTTACCGAAGCGATAACCTGATAGTGTGATGAGATCTCCAACAACTTCCAACCCAAGTAAGTTGTTGAAACTCTATAGACATAGGAAAAACACACAGAGTAAGCTTTGAAAGCTTAGTAAGCCATAAGCAAATAAATCATTTCAATGATATTTATAAACCAATATCACAAAACCAAAATTAACAAATCTCAATCACATATACCATCATTGTACTTGTAAATTCATGTAACCACATTAAATAATTCACTTAATTTATTTATCAATGAACGTATAACCATGCTTTCAAATTTGATTAACAACAGTTAGCTCATTCATATAAATCAAGCTCACACATATTCATTTCATCTCTAACCAAACCATGGTCATTTATTACAAATCATACATAAAGTTATATTAACTTCTTTATAAACACTTCTAAACTCGAATATCTATAATTCCCTTATTCACATAAACCAAATTCGCATACATGAATCATATAGCCAACTCAACCATTCGAAGTTCATTATCAGTTCAACTTTTCGAACCAAGCAATCATACATCAAAGCCATGTTTCATGTTTCATAAATCTCATGTCCAAAACATAGGACCACAATTTCATATAACGAGCATATATAACACATCATTCAATTCTAATCCTTGACCATTTATCATGTATATACAAATTTACCAAACTTTATACACATAGTATCAACTACCACATAGGTATTGTGCATACCTGAACTTTCCTATGTTTATTCATTTATTTATCACCTCTTTGTTCAATACATTAATTCGTTCAAGAGCCTTTCAATTCTTTAAGAATTCGCACACTTAGTGCATCAATGATTAGCCAAAGCCAAATCGATCTCGCACACTTAGTGCCATCTCAATAAACCGAAGCTATCTCGGTATCGCACACTTAGTGCCTCATATAGCCGAAGCTATCTCAATTCCCACACTTAGTGCTATTTATAGCTGAAGCTATTTTGAAATGCACACTTAGTGCCAAACATAGTCAATTTATCATTGTACTTAAGCTATAGTCACATATATAAACCATAGTCATATATATATTTCTTTACAACTCAATTCAGCATATATAATGCACATACATTTCAATTTAACAACATTTATTTACTTATGAACCTATCTCGTACTAACACGAACGGACCGGAACGATTATTCGATAATTTTTTACTTTCCCCGATTCAAATTTGATTTTCTCATTTCTTGATCAAATTCAATACAAATTCAGCCTATTTAATCATATATTCAATCGAATTCATCTAAAAACACATAAATGGGCTAATTACACTTTTGCCCCTAACATTTCATATTTTTCACAATTTAGTCTATATTTCATAAAACACAAAATATTCAAAATTTGACCACACCCATGCTTGGCTAAATTTCACTAAGGTCCCTAGAAGCCTATTTCTTTCATTTATTTCACATTTTGACCCCATAATTTACAAATTTCTCAATTTAGTCCTTAATAGGCATTAATACTAAAAATCACTTAATTAAATATGAAAATCTATTAACACATATTTATTTTTCATCATCAAACACAAAAACCTCAAGCTATCAACAATGGAAAATCACATATTCTTCATCAAAGTCAAAAATTCAAGCATGGGCTAATTAGTACTTGAAACAACGATATCAAAAACGTAAAAATTATCAAAAGCCAAACAAAATTCATACCTTAATTTGATCTCCATGTAACACCCCAAACTCGTGACCGTCACCGGATTTGACCACGTGGTGTTACCGGGCTTACTTCCCTTATTTCTCTCTTGGAAATATTTAATTTACATCCCGAGCAAAGCTAGCTAACTGCATCACTGTCACCTTAAAATCCTATCTCGAGTTCCAGAACTCGAAAATCAGTTCCGTAAATTTTCCCTGAAACTAGACTCATAATCCCATCTACACATTTTTTTCTAGAATTTTTGGTCGAGCCAATTAGTACAGTTTATTAGTTAAAGTCTCCCTGTTTTAGGGTTCACTACACCGACCTTTGTGCACTACGACTTGGATATCTTCCTGCATGTGGCTCCAACACTTATGCCGTTTGTTTCTAGAGAAACTAGACTCACAAGGAATCTTTACATATAGAGCATCTCTGTTTAATTTATAGTGAATTTTCAAAATCGGAGCAGGGATCCGAAACCGTTACGCCCTGCTTCGCTAAAACCTGAATATTTCTTAAAATACAGCTCATATGGTCATTTCGTTTCATCCATATGAAAATAGATTCATCAAGGTTCGATTTCATAATTTATTCACTATTTAATTCTACTTCTGCTATTTTTAGTGATTTTTCCATCTCACCTCATCTGCTTCTTTGGCAAGATCTCATTACTAAAGCAAACAATGACTATTTCATAATTCTTCCATGGCCAACTATTTCATCATACATAATACAAAATATAGCCACCTTATCAAAATTAAGGTTTCTAAGGCTCGTGACTATAGGTTTTAGAATCACACTCAACCGACCACATAGGCCATTTTCGCATGGCTTAAAGTTTACAACCCACAATTCAACAAAACAAAATAGCCTATACATGCCAAATGTTCTCCTAGTTCAACTACGAAGACAATACCAAAAGATTTCCAGCCGGTGTGATGACTTCAACGACGGTTCCGAGCAAGCAAACGAGGCGAATCCAAGAGACCTAAAATGGGTGACAAGAAAACACAGAGTGAGTTTATAACTCAGTAAGTCCTAAGCATTCAACAATCATCCATCAATAAAATTATCACAACATGAAATAATGTACGAGGCTAGGTACTCCATCCATATCGAAAATATACCATAGTTCCTAGGACCTTTCGGTTCCTTCTCATACCAATTCACCCAATAACACTTCATATACTATTCAATAGAATAATAGAGGCATTTCCATACATCATCTCATTTCCGCAATAATCATGCAATCAAATGAACTTTCATCTATTCCACGATACTTTATTTACGGGAATGCAATTGAAATCATCACATAGATTTAAAACTTACCAACTCAACCCCGAGCATGAACATAGCATCTATTAGCCATGAACTCAAGGTACTTACTTTTTCCGCTGTCCGTACTCAACTCAATAAAGTCACCCTTCCGTATAAATATTCAATCGAAATATATATATAGAGTTCGCACACATAGTGCTTAATACTCGATCACGCACACTTAGTGCCATGTGATTTAAGCCCGCACACATAGTGCCATATAGTCCAAACTCGCACACTTAGTGCCATACATTTCAAGCTCGCACACTCGAGTGCCAATCTCGTCATCGTACACATTTACTTCGACACACTTAGTGCCGAAAGCCAACTTTCTACACATTTCACTATCTCTTTTACATTCAACGATATCATCTTTTCATCTCAATAAACACAATTGCATAGATTTTACAATCATTTAAGCAATATCAAATATATGCTTAATGACTTACCTTGTGTTGGGCAAGGAATTTCCAAGTCGGCTACTCGACGACCTTCGTCTTTCCCTTGCTTGATTCTCCTTCTTTAACTCCTTGAGCTTGATTTAACAAATAAATTGATTCAATCATTTGAGTATCGAAAAGAGGAACTCAAGGCACTTAGCCCACATATGTTCACTAGACATTAAAGTCACATAAGTACGAATTCATGAATCAACTCAACACACAAAGCCTTCAACATGCTTACTCATGGCGAACAACACAACCCCTTAGGTACTCATTCATGGGCCAATTATGCATGTTGATGTTGAGGCCAATTACATGTTTAATACCACACATGAATGGCACACATTTTACTAGCTAATGCTTTACATATTGTAGCTCAATACACATCTATCATTTACTTCATAACCAAAACATAATCACAAGAAAATACATACTTTGAGATAGTATGTATGTCATACCAATACATCATGTGCAAACATATGTACACATATAGGTGCAAGGTCAATCTCAAGGTGTTCATAACCATCCAAAACACAAATTTTACCAATCAAGTAACAAGCATAAATCATGCTCATGAATGCACCATGGCCGAATACCTCGCAACCATACCCTTTCAACTTCGGTCATGGTTAAACAAAGAATTCAATGTTTTACTCAAGATTGCTATAAAGAAATTTCAAGAGTAGTCAATCCATCACTACATGCATCATTAGCAAGCTTCACATTTAGCATGGAATGCCTTTAACACAATAACAACCTTGGCCAAATACCATTTCCATGGCATAACAAGGATTTGAACCATGGCTAACATGAACATCAAGTTAGCAACTAAAACATGCATGAATCTCATGACACAACCTCAAACATACCTTAATCTTGATGCAAGTATAGCCAAATCTCCTTCTAGTTCTCTTCTAAACCAAGTATGAAGCAAAACTCCTTCCTTTTTTTCTTAGTATTTTCGGCCAAAAGGGATGAACAAGGATGAACAATTTTTTTTCTTTGTTTTCCTTTCACTCACGGCAATAGGGAGGAGAGAAGCCTTCACACACATTTTTTTTTCATTCTTTTCTTACCCATACACCTTTGTTTATTATTTCTCCCTAATGCACCAACAAAACATGTTTCATGACATGTTTAGCCCATACTCCCTTGTCATGGCCGGCCACTTCATGTTAGGGGGGAATTTGACATGCAAATCCCTTATTTTTGCATGCATTATCAACTAGTCATCACACATTTCCCCATCATACTTTCAAAGTTTACTACTAGGTCCTTTCTAGTGAAATTCACATTTATAACTCTAAATCGAAACATCAAAAATGTCACACATGAATTTACACATATTATAGGCATCAAAATAAATTTTAAATTATTTTTATGCCTTGGTTTTGTGGTCCCGAAACCACATTCCGTCTAGGGTCGTTTTAGGGCTGTCACACTCCAAGGTGCTGAACCTTAAACAAAGAAAATAGATTCCTTTTCTTTCTTACATTCGGCAAAATGGTGTAAAAATGACAACCAAATTCCATTTTCTTTTATTTTTATTATCATTAATAACATAATTACTAAACTATCCTTAATGAAATAATATATAAACTTAATAATGGTTTTCCATTATTGTCCATACTATCATTTAATAGCCTAATTTCATTATAAGGCCTCCACATTAAAAGAACATAGCAATAAAGCACTTTAACAAATAGCAAGCCATTTTTACAATTTATGCGATTAAGTCTTTTTTATAAAATCGAGCACACAAACAATAAAATTTTCATATGAAAATTTCACACATATCAATTCACATACTTTAAGCATGTAATATAATATTAAAATATTTTTCTGACTCAAATTCGTGGTCCTGAAACCACTGTTCCAACTAGGGTCTAAACTGAGCTATTCATTATATGTGACAAAAGTATGAGAAAATATGCTATATGTTAAAATGAATGAGGAATTTGTGAAATGTATTTGAGCTATGTGGTTTGTGATAGGATTTGGCTAAGGAGTATATGTATATTATGAAGCTTATATGTTTATATTGTTAACTTTATTTGTATATGGCTTACTTAAGATTTTGAAAGCTTACTTTGTGTGTCTTTCAACTGTTTTATAGATATCGAAGCTACCGGAAGCTTGGAGATCGTCGAGGATCATCACGCACTATCAAACTCTATTTTGGTTCATTTTGAAAATGTAAATATTGGAGTATGGCATGTATAGGCTAGAAGTATGTGAATATGTTTTGTAATGTGTATATCTAGTCATGTGATATGGCTTGATCATGGATGTGATTATGAATGGATTTTGGTAGAGCTTTGTGTTAAAAAATGGTATGTTTTGATGCACTCTTGAATGACAAGATGAAATGGTCAATTTTGGTAAGTTTTGGTATGTGCTTATTTGAGAATTGGTAAGTTTATGGCATAAGATTGAATGAAGTAAATAGCGGTTATGAAATTTAAGTTTTGGTATGACTTTGAATTATGATTTGGCATGATTTTGATATGATTATAAGCATGAATTTGGTTTTTTTATGATATGGCATGGATGGTGTATGTTTTAGTGTATGAATTGGCTGGAAATTAGTACGAAATGTGCTTGGTTTTATGCTTGTAGGGATTACCCAAAATGGGTGGGAAATTAGCTTTGCAAATAACCTATTTTTGTCCGCACGGGCAGAGACACAGACGTGTGTCTCAGCCGTGTGTGACACACGGCTATGTTACATGACCGTGTGTCCTCTGGGGTACCCTACTATTTTAAGTTAGTATACCCTACAGTTTTGACACGGCCTAGGCACACGAGCGTGTCTATTGACCGTGTGTGTGACACATGGGCTGGCACATGGGCGTGTGGTCGATCGTGTGACGTAAGCCTCCCTAATTTTCACACGACTTGGCACACAGGGGTGTCTTGTGGCTGTGTGGGACAAGTCAGTATGTATGCTCTATTTTTCCACGGCTTAGACACACAGGCGTGTTTAATGCCATGTGAATCGCACGGCCTATTCACACGGCCGTGTGACTTGTACAACTTTGAAAAATGTTTAAGTTTTGAAAAATTTTGTATGAGTTCGATTTAGTCCCAACCCCTTTCTAATGCATGCCTAAGGTCTCGATGACTTATATAAAGGACTCTATGGTTATGTTTGACTATGATTGTGGATGATGTATATGAATCTATCATAAAATGTTTTGATTTGTCTGCTAACGCCTTTAACCCTAGTCTGGTGATGGATATGGGTTAAGGGTGTTACATTTAGTTGGTATCAGAGCTACAGTTTAGTCGATTTTAGGCCCAATGTAGCGTATGTGAGTATAGTTATACATTCCATATTTATGAACTATGATAGTGTGATGAATCCTGACAATGAAAATGTGTTTTTATATAGAAAATGGATCCCAAACGAGCCATAACTGACAATGTCGAGAGCAATGCGCCTGCTCCTGTGCAAGTGATAGCACCATCCGACTCTAGACCAGCTATAAGTAGCCATGATGGAGAGGCGAGACAGGCCTTCTATCAAATGATGAACGATTGGTTCACCCAATAGATCCAAACTAATCCTACTGTGCCACAATCTTCACCCCTTCTCAATCCTCCGCAAGCCCCTATCAGGCCATAAGCTAATCTGATTCAGTTGAATAAGCTTTCGGTCAATAAAATTAAAAAATATGGGGCCAAAGAACTCTGGGCTACTACTAATAATGATGCCGAGAGAGTTGAATTTTGGTTAGAGAACACGATACGAGTGTTTGATGAATTGTCTTTGACTCCGGATGAATGCATAAAATTTGTTGTTTCACTATTGAGAGATACGACGTATCATTAGTGGAAGACAATGATATTTGTGGTTTTAAGAGAACGAGTCACCTGGGATTTCTTTCAACCTAAATTCTGGAAGAAATATATCAGTCAGAGATTCATTGATCAGAAATGCAAAGAGTTTCTTAAGCTTAAACAAGGCCGTATGTCCGTTATAGAATATGAGCGAGAACTTGTGAGACTGACCCAATAAGCACAAGAATGTGTTTCAACTGAAGCAATTATGTGCAAGAGATTCGAGGATGGCTTGAATAAAGACATCAAATTATTAGTCAAGATTTTACAAATAAAAGAGTTTGTTATGCTTATTGAGCAAGCATGGAAAGCCAAAGAACTCAGGAAAGAGAAAAGAAAAGCTAATTCAGAAGCTAGAGATGTAACACCCCTTACCCGTATCCGAGGCCGGGTTAAGGTACGAGGTGTTACCAGACAAACATACAAACATTAAACTAAAATACGAGCCATAAAATTTTATTCATATTTCAAAGCGTTCATTCTCTTACACATAGTCCCTTATTTGAGTCTACGGAGCCCAAAACATACTTTAGAAAGGGTTTGGGACTAAACCGAGAACTTACGAAAATCTTAGAAATTTCATGCTTTAGGGCTCCACACTGCGTGTCCCAAAGTCGAATTCCATACACTACCGAGACACATGGTCGTGTCTCTGCCTGTGTGGAATATACCTAGGCTATTTTCCAAGCGTTAGTCAACCTTGATCTCTTACACACTTATACAAAATCAAAAGCATATAACATGGTATTCATTTAATGATTAAACATCATCAATTAAACCACAAACATAGCATTTGCATGTCATCATACATGTGTCTCTCATACTCATTTTACCTTGTTTATTATAGTACCACTTATACATTTATACCAAGATTATCATCTTACCAAATATCTTCACTTAATCATCAATCATTCATATTTAAAGCTAGATCATATCTTTATAAAATACCACGATTCAGATCTTGAAAAACATGTTTGCTCGAAACATTTCAATTCAATTCCATACCCAACAAGCATTACATTGAGACTAGTCATATATATATATATATATATATATATATATATATACATGTCATGATACATAACATTCTCTTTTGTTTTCTTATAAACACATATCATTTATTTCATTATATCAATATTTCATATACCATAGTTTCCATGTATTCCACATATATTTATTTTTCCTCCTCCTCCTCTCCATTCCACATCCTTAATGTATATAGCATTCTTGTAAGTACGATTTCACAATTTACTAATAAATGTTCACATCAAACTCTCCACACGAGTCATAGTCACTTAATTATTTATAATTCGAGCTATAGAGCTCCAAATTAAGATCCGTAAATTTCTTCTGAAACTAGACTCACATATCTTTCCATCATAAAATTTTCATAATTTTTAGTTTAGCCAATTAGTACAGTTTATTCATTAAAATGTCCCTTATTTCACTTTCTGACAGTTCTGACCTCTCTTCACTAAAAAATAATTATCTCATAGTACAAAACTCGGATAATGTTCTTGTTGATTTATCCTAAAAATAGACTCATTATGGATTTTAAAATATAATTTTAGCCTCTAATTATTTTTCTCCAAATTTTGTGATTTTCCAAAGTTAGAACAGGGATCACGTAATCATTCTGAATCAGTCTCACAAAACATAAATATCTCAAAATATAGAACTCCTTTGCTTTATATGTTTCTTTTATATGAAAATAGACTCATTAAGATTTAATTTGATATCTCATTCAGTCTCTGATTCAATTCATACTATTTTTGGTGATTTTTCAAAATCACATCACTGCTACTGTCCAAAACAGTTTTATTGCTAATTCACTCTTTCACACTTTCTTTGTATTAACCTCATTTTAACATACATATCACAAATCATTTTCACCACATTTCATACATCACAAGTATAGGCCCATGATCACAAGGTCACCATAAAATCATCCTCATGTATAACTTACTTGTTTATAACCTTACCACATCCTGGTCACTTAATGAACACATCATTCACATAACCAAGTTCCTGCACTTATTCATCTTAAAACTCACAAAGCAATACATAGAGAGTCTCCTGTTGAACACTTCGGATCAATCCTCGATACTTGATGGTTTCAGCACATAGCTCCACCCATCATATAGTTCGGCTCTTTTGTATACATGGTGAACACTTAGTACCACCCATGTGACCTAGCCAGTTTATCTCGTAGCTCTCTTGTCTACATGGTGTCCTTCACTTGGAACCACGCATGCGACCTAGCTACATTTATCCCGTAGCTCTCTTGTCTACATGGTGTACACATAGTATCACCCATGCGACCTAGCTACATCATAATGTCTTGTAGCTCTCTTGTACACATGATGTGCACTCAGCACTATACATGTGACCTAGCTACATACCATCTGTATCATCCAATCTTTCCGAGGGTTCAACCGGGATTTCTCTCTCTTTTCCAACAATTTCACCAATCAAGTAATTATCCACAAACATATTTCTAATATTTTTATAAAATATCATAATACAAGTAATAGTGATGTATTACTTACATATAAACTTACATCTCATTTAATATCAACGCAATAACATTAAATTACACATTGTCTTATTGAAAATCATATGAACTTACAATTTCCCATAATATCCATAATCATAGAAATCACATTTATGTATGATAATTCAATACACTTCATGTACCATAGACATATTTTTAAATCAATTCATAAACTTGGCACCATAATCATTTAATTTAACATAATTTAATTAATTCACTAAATTTAACTTTCAAATATAAATTACAAAGATTATTGTTGTATTATTATCATACAAACTTACATACTTTCAACACCTCGGAGATCATAGTAAATATATCAATTTTACATTGAAACATGCATAAATTAATGCTTATTATACATATGAACTTACCTTGATATTAAAATGACCATTTTACCAACTTTCCAAATTTTCGATTTTTCTCTCATTCTAGGTTCAAATCTCGTTTTCTGGGATCTAAAACATCATATTTTACTTATTTAATTAATGTACTATTCAAAACAGTCCTTAACTCAAACTTTGGAAAAATTACAATTTTGCCCCTAAACTTTTGCATATTTACACTTTTACCCTTAGGCTCGGGAATTAAACTTGATCCCTTATTCTTATGTTTTATGACATGATGATCACTTTTCCCTTCTATGGCAACATCAAATTCTCACTCTAACATATACTTATGACTATTAGGTATTTTTACCGATTAAGCCCTTTTGCTCGTTTTCACTTAAAACCGAGTAGCAAAAGTTGTCTAACATAATTTAAAGCCTCATATTGTATCATAAAACACCAGAATACATGAATTTTACCTATGGTAATTTTTCCAAATATGAGCCCTAGGTTGAATTATTGCTAGCATAAGCTAAATCAAGTTACCGGGAATCCAAAAACGTATAGAACTTGAAAAACGGGGTTAGATCGGACTTACAATTGAGCTTGGGAAGCTTGAAAACCCTAGCCATGGAGTCTCCCTTGGTATACACGTCCATGGTGAAGAAGATGAGCAAAATTGGTTTTTAATTTTGTATTTTAATTCATTTTACCCCTAAATGATCAAAATACCCTTACTACTAAACTTTCCAAAAATTCCATCCATGTCAAATTTTTGTCCATAACTTAGAAATTGGTCAAATTGCTATTTAAGACCTCCTAATTAATATTTCAAATCAATTTCATACTAGAAACTTCTAGAATGCAAGTTTTGCAACTTATTCAATTTAGTCCCTAACTTCAAATTAAGCACTTTATGCATAGAATTTCTTCACGAAATTTTCACACAATCATGAAATCATATCATAGACCTCAAAATAATCATAAAATAATTATTTATATCTTAGATTTTGTGGTCCTGAAACCTCTGTTCCAACTAGACCCAATTTTGGGCTATTACAAGAGATGTGAGAAAGAAATCTACAAGCAAATCATTTCAGTCTATGTCAAAGAAATTCTGAGATGATTATAGCCGTTCAAAGGCTAATATGGGAAATTCGAGTAAAGATCGTGCTAGAACTCATTCGAGCTTCAGAGCTCCAGCTACTTCTATTGCAAGTGTTGGAAATGTCAGATCTGATCGCCTTGAGTACAAATACTGTGGTAAAAGCATCCTGGTAATTGTAAATTGTATGATAGAGCTTGTTTCAAATGTGGATCTTTAGATTATTTTATCCGAGATAGTCTTGAGTCTGTTGAGCAAGAGATTGTACAAAATCTGAGATCGAGTAACCCTTCAACTTGAGGTAGACCTCCCAAAAATATGAGAAATGTGAGTGGTAGTCAAAGAGGAACTAAAGACACCACTGTTCAATCCGAGGCTAGAGCAACTGCCAAAGCCTATGCCATTGGAGCACGTAAGGAAGCTTCGTCTCCTGATGTTATAACTGGTACTTTTACTCTTTACGATACTTTTGTGATTACTTTGATAGATCCTGGATCAATGTATTCGTATATATGCATGAATTTAGTATCCAGTAAGACTTTGCCTATAGAGTCTACTAAATTCGTGATTAAAGTATCGAACCCTCTAGGTAAAAGTGTCTTAGTTGACAAAGTGTGTAAGAACTGTCTGTTAATGTTTTGATACATTTGTTTTTCGGTCGATCTGATGTTATTACCATTTGATGAGTTTGATATAATTTTGGGTTTGGATTGGCTAACTTTGCAAGATGCTATTGTGAATTGCAAACGGAAAACTATTGATTTGAGATACAAGAATGATGAAATAGTTCGAATTGAATATAGTGATTTGAATGGATTATTGGCTGTGATATCTTCAATGAAAGCTATAAGTATTGTGAAAAAGGGTTGTAAAGCTTACTTTGCCTATGTGATTGATTCGAAAGTAACAGAAAAGAAAGTTGAATCAGTGCATGTTGTCTGTGAATTCCTTGATGTGTTTCCTGAAGAACTTCTATGATTACCTCTGATTCGAGAAGTTGAATTTGGTATTGAATTAGTGCCCAAAATACTCCGATTTCGATAGCTTCGTATAGAATGGCTTTGACCCAACTAAAAGAATTAAAGTCTCAGTTGCAAGAGTTGACTGATAGAGGGTTTGCTAGACTGAGTTTTCTCACCTTGGGGTGCACCTTTTCTATTTATGAAAAAGAAAGATGGTACGATGAGAATGTGCATTGATTATCGTCAGTTGAATAAGGTGACTATCAAGAATAAATACCCCTGCCCCAAATTGATGATTTGTTTTGATTAGATGAAAGGAGCTATCGTGTTTTTGAAGATAGATTTGAGATCAGGTTATTATCAGTTGTCAGTAAAAGACCCAGACATTCCAAAAACTGCATTTAGAATGAGGTATGGCCCCTATTAGTTCTTAGTTATGCCTTTCGGATTAACTAATACACCTGCTATCTTTATATATTTGATGAACAGAATTTTTAGACTGTATTTAGATCAATTTGTTGTCCTATTCATTGATGACATATTGATTTATTCACATGATGAATTTGAGCATGCCAAGCATCTGAGAATAGTACTATAGGCTTTACGTGACAAGCAATTGTACGCGAAGTTTAGCAAATGTGAGTTCTAGTTGCGTGAAATTGATTTTTTGGGTGATATTGTGTCAACATCAGGTATCTGAGTTGATTCGAGAAAAATTTCAGCTATTTTAGATTAGAAGCCTCCGAGAAATGTTTCTAAAGTTTGCAGTTTTCTGGGACTTGCCGGTTATTATAGACAGTTCGTAAAAGGCTTTTCTATGATTGTAACTCAGTTGATGAAACTACTTTAGAAAGATGTGAAATTTGAATGGTCCGAAAAGTGTTAGAAATGCTTTGATAAATTGAATGCCCTATTGATTGAAGCTCCAGTGTTAGTACAACCCAAATCGGGTAAAGAATTTGTGATCTACAGTGATGCTTCATTGAATGGTCTGGATTTCATTTTAATGCATGAAGGTAAAGCCATAGCCTATGCTTTGAGACAGTTAAAGCCACATGAGATCTTGAGTTGGCAGCTGTTGTGTTTGCTTTGAGAATTTGGTGCCACTATCTCTTTGGTGAGAAATGTCATGTTTATTCTGATCATAAGAGTTTGAACTATCTGATGACTCAGAAAATTTGAATTTACAACAGAGAAGGTGGTTAGAACTATTAAAAGATTATGAGCTTGTTATCAATTATCATCCGAGAAAAGTAAATGTTGTTGCTGATGCTTTGAGTCAGAAATCATTGCTTGCATTACGTACAATAATGCTCATTTAGTTCTATCTGATATGGTTCAGTATTAGCTGAATTGAAAGTGAGACAGTTGTTTTTACAATAGATTATTGATGATTAGAAAGTTGATAATGAGATAATGCAAAATGAGATTAGAGTGATTTAGATTCTGATTTAGAATTCAGAGTTAATAAAGATGATTGTTTGAGATTCCGAGATCGAATTTGTGTTCCAAGAAATCCAGAGTTGATTTAGATGATTTTAAATGAAGCTCACAATAGTCGTTTATCTGTTCATCCGGGTAGTACGAAAATGTATAATGACTTGAAACAACATTATTGGTGGTCCGGAATGAAAAGATATATCTCTGACTTTGTTTCTAAATGTTTAATTTGTTAGCAAGTCAAAGCTGAACATCAAGTGTCATCTAGTTTGTTACAACCGATTATGATTCTGGAATAGAAATAGGATAGAGTGACAATGGATTTTGTTTTGAGTTTGCCCCTACCTCCGAGAAAGAAAGATGCAATATGGGTTGTAGTTGATGGATTAATGAAATCAGCCCATTTTATTCCAGTACAATCCGATTACTCGCTTGATAAGTTAGCTGAGTTATACATTTTCGATATTGTGAGATTGCACAATGTACCATTATCTATTGTGTCAGACAGAGATCTGAGATTCATATCACGATTTTGGAAAAAATTACAAGATGCTTTGGGTACGAAATTGCACTTCAGTACTGCTTTTCACTCGCAAACGAATGGTTAATCAGAGCAGATTATTTAGATTCTTGAAGATATGTTGAGATGTTGCATTCTTGAGTTTGAAGGTACGTGGGAACAGTATTTTCCTTTGATTGAATTCACTTATAATAACAGTTTTCAATCGAGCATTAAAATGGCACCGTACGAAGCCTTATATGGTCGCAAATGTCATACACCTTTGTATTAGACTAAACTAAGTGAGAATAAGAGACACGGGGTCGATTTGATAAAAGAGACTGAACAAAAAGTAAAAGTGATCCCAAATATTCTGAAAGCAGCTTCTGATCGTCAGAAATCATATGCAGATTTGAAAAGAAAAGATATTGAATTTGAGATTGGCAATAAAGTGTTTTTGAAAGTGTCCCGGTGGAAGAAAGTATTTTGATTTGGCAGAAAAGACAAATTGAGTCCGAGATTCATCGAGCCATATGAGATTACCGAGCGTATTGAGCTGGTTGCTTATAGATTGTTGTTGCCACCAGAGCTAGAACTGATTCATAATATGTTTCACGTATTGATGCTTTGACGATACAGATCTGATCCCTCGCATGTGATTTCTCTGTCTAAGATTGAAATTCAGTCTGATATGACCTACGAAGAAAAATCGATTCATATTTTGGCTCGCGAGGTTAAAAAATTCTGAAATAAGGAAATTCTATTAGTAAAAGTATTGTGGTATCGACACGGTGTTGAAGAGGCTATGTGGGAGCCCGAAGATGCTATGAGACAGCAATATCTGAATTTGTTCAACTGTAAGATTTTTGGGAACGAAAATCTCTAAGAGGGAGAGTTGTAACAGCCCGGTTTAGACCCTAGTCAAAATAGTGGTTTCAGGACCACAAATTTGAATTGACATGTGAGAAAGTCCGGTATAAAAATTTGATCATTTGTGTGCTTAATTTGATAGAAGGACCTAATCACATAAAATGTAAAAATGGCTTTCTAATTGATAAAGTGCCTAATTGCTATGTCTTTTTAAATGAGAGGTCCTTATGTTGTTATTTGACCATTGAATCTATGAATGGACAATAATTGCCTTAATGTTAATGTTTTAAATGTTTATAATGCAAGGGTAAATTGGTAATTGATGAATTAATGTGTTAAATAAAAGAAATGTTAAAATTAGCCCATTTTAAGTGTTCTTCAATCGAAAATCAAAGAAAAAGGAAAGGAAAAAGAATACCTAGGGTTTGGCCAATGCTTTCTTTGATTAAGTATGTGTTTTGATCCTTTTTTGATAATTTTTAAATTTTTGTGATCGTTGCTTAGAGTTCTATCAAGCCCATGTTTGAAATTCTAAAATTGTTGATGATTTTGAGTTGATCTATTGATGAACTTATGAGTTTTATGAAGTTTGAAGTTCGTAAATGAAAGATATGTATTGGGTTAAGATGTTTCGTCTTTGAATTTTTGATGAATTTGAGTAAAATGGGCTAAAATGTGAAATTTGTAAATTGAGGGAGTAAAATAAAGGAAATATGTGGACTTATATGAACACTAGGAATATTCGGCTAAGCATGTGTCTAAAGAAATTTGGTGTATTTTGTGATTTTATGAATTATGGATTAAAATGTCAAAATATGAAAATGTGAGGGCTAATTTGTACAATTCCCTAAATATGTATATATGGATTGATTTGAATAAATGTTTGATTGAATAAGTCAAATTTAAATTTATATAGATCAAGAACCAAAGAATACAAATTTAGACTGAGGAAAGTCAAAAGTTGTCGAGTAGTCGATTCTGTTCGTTCAAATCTGTACGAGGTAAGTCGATATACAAATAAATGTGTTTTGAATTGAATTATTATTGTTTATATGCTATTGAACAATGATGAATGATTATATGAGTCGAGTATGAGATATCCAAGAAAGTATCGACAAAGTTTTGACATTCGAAAAAGCCCCGTACTAACCATAGGAATAGTTAGGATACATATGTCATGACATAGGATCTGATATGTGTTTTCATGTAAGAACACATTTGGGATGTTGGCATCGACTTCTGATTTACGTGTAAGACCATGTATGGGACATCGACATCGCATTTGATTTCGTGTAAGACCCTGTCTGAGACAGTGGCATTGATATTTAATTACATGTAAGGCCACGTCTGGGACATTGGCATTGTACGAGCTTTTTGAGTTATCCGTGTATCCTTATGATTCTGAACGGTTCAATGGGCATTCTGAGAAGTGAATGATTACATGAAATGTGTACTCGATTCAGTATCATAGTTGATGTTGAAAGGTAGGTATATGTATCTTTGTGATCAAGTGATTTTATGTGACAAAAGTATGAGAAAATATGCTATATGTGCAAATCAATGAGGAGTTTGTGAAATGTATTTGAGCTATGTGGTTTACGATAGCGTTTGGCCAAGGAGTATATCTATATTATGATGCTTATATGTTTACATTGTTAAGTATATTTGTATATGGCTTACAAAGCTTTTGAAAGCTTACTTTGTGTGTCTTTCAACTGTTTTATAGATATTGAAGCTACCAGAAGCTTAGGGATCGTCGAGGATCATCACACACTATCAAACTCTATTTTGGTACATTTCGAAAATGTAAATATTGGAGTATGGCATATATAGGCTAGAAGTATGTGAGTATGTTTTGTAATGTGTATATCTAGTCATGTGATATGACTTGATTACGGATGTGATTATGAATGAATTTTGGTATATGCTTTGTGTTCAAAAATGATATCTTTTGATGCACTCTTGAATGACCAAATGAAATGGTCAATTTTGGTGAGTTTTGGTATGTGCTTATTTGAGAATTGGTAAGTTTATGGCATAAGATTGAATGAAGTAAATTGAGGTTATGAAATTTACGTTTTGGTATGACTTTGAATTATGATTTGGCATGATTTTGATATGATTATAAGCATGAATTTGGTTGTTTATGATATGGCATGAATGGTGTATGTTTTAGTGTATGAACTAGCTGGAAAGTGGTAAGAAATGTGCTTGGTTTTATGCTGGTTGAGATGACCCAAAATGAGTGGCAAATTGGCTTTGCAAATAGCCTATTTTTGTCCACACGGGCAGAGACATGAGCGTGTATCTCAGCCATGTGTGACACAGGATTATGTTATACGACCGTGTGTCCCCCGAGGTACCTTACAATTTTAAGTTAGTATACCTTACAATTTTGACACGGCCTAGGCACATGGGGGTGTCTATTGGCCGTGTGTGTGACACACAAGCTGGCACATGGGCTTGTGTCGGCCGTGTGACCTAAGTGAGTAGCCTCCCTAATTTTCACACGACCTGGCACACTGGCGTGTCTTGAGGTCGTGTGGGACAAATCAGTATATATGTTCTATTTTACCACAGCTTAGACACACGGGTGTGTTTAATGCCGTGTGAAGCACACGGCCTATTCACACAGGCATGTGACCTGTACAACTTTGAAAAATGTTTAGGTTTTGAAAATTTTAGTGCAAGCTCAGTTTAGTCCCGACCATTTTCTAATGCATGCTTAAGGTCTCGGTGACTTATATAAATGACTCTATGGTTATGTTTGACTATGATTGTGGATGATGTATATGAATTGATATCAAAATGTTTTGATTTGTCTGGTAATGCCTTTAACCCTAGTCTGGCGACGGATACGGAATAGGGTTGTTACATGTGCGAGTCTTGCTATACATGCCATACATATATTATGATAGTGTGACGACTCCTGACAATTTTAAAATGTGTTTTCATATAGTCAACGGATCCTAGTAGAGCAGTGGCAGATGATGTTGAAATCAACGCGCGTGCTCCCACTGAAGGGGTAGTGCCAGCTGAGAGTAGACCTAAAACTGTTAGAGGAGGATAAGGAGGTAGAGGAGCCTTTCTCCACATGATGGATGCTTGGTATACGGAGTTCGTTCGAACGAACCTGAACGCTTTAACCCCTCCATCCCCACCTATTCCTCAACCTATCCCTGTAGCACCTTAAGGTATGGACTTTGTGAGACTGAATAGACCTCCAGTGGATAAGATTTAGAAACAAGGAGCCGAAGAGTTCTGGGTTAGTAAAGAAGATGACCCTGAGAGGGTAGACTTCTGGCTCGAGAATACCCTTAGGGTGTTTGATAAGTTATGATGCACTCTTGAGGAATGCATGAAGTGTGTTGTGTCCCTCCTGAGAGACTTGGCCTACCAGTGGTGGAACACCCTTATGTCAGTGGTACCAGGGGAGAGAGTTAATTGCGAGTTCTTCCAAGAAGAATTCTGTAAGAAGTAAATTAGCCAAAGATTTATTGATCAGAAAATGAAGGAATTCCAAGAGTTAAAGCAGGGCCGAATGACGGTAGAGGAATATGAGCGTGAATTAGTGAGACTAAGCAAATATGCTCGAGAATGTGTATCGACTAAGGCCATCATGTACAAAAGATTTGAAGATGGGTTAAACGAAGAGATCCGATTGTTGATGGGTGTACTTGAACTAAGAGAATTTGTTGTGCTCGTAGAGAGAGCTTGTAAAGCTGAGGAATTGGCTAAAGAGAAGAGAAAAGTGATATTAGAGTTTTGAGATTCGAAGAAGAGACTGATGGGTAAATCATAAAAGTCCTCAACCAAGAAACTGAAAGAGTTTAATACTTGATCGAGTGTTTCAGCTGGGTTTCCACTAGGAATCATGGGAAACAGTATTCGAGTGACAAGGCTCAGACTACTTCAATAGTGGTGTGGGTAACGCTCGACCTAATAGACCTGAGTGCCAACATTGTGCAGACGTCACCCCGGTGAATGCTGGATGAATAGCTGGGTATGTTTTAAGTGCGGTTCATATGATCATTTTATTAAGGATTGTTCTGAGACAATCGAAAAGAAAAATTTCAGAGTGTAAGATCGGGCAATGCTATTCTAGACGAAGACCAAAGAAGAATCCAGGAAATGGAGCGAGTAGCAAGGGTGCACCTACAGAACCGATGGGGAGACCTGAGGGTAGAACACCTGCGAGGACTTATACCATTCACTCTCGCGAAGAGGCTTCATCCCCCAATGTGATTACAGCTACTTTTTGTGACAGCCCAAAATTGACCCTAGTCGGGATGTGGTTTCGGGACCACAAAACCGAGGCATAAAAATAATTTAAAAATTTATTTTGATGCCTATGATATGTGTTAATTTGTGTGTGACATTTTGATGATTTGATTTAGAGTTATAAAGGTGAATTTCACTAGAAAGGACCTAGTAGTAAACTTTGAAAGTATGATAGGAAATGTGTGATGACTAATTAAAGCATGCATGCAAAACAATGGACTTGCATGTCAAAACCCCCTTTTATAGGTGGTGGCGGCCATGGCAAGAGAGGATGGGCTAAACATGTCATGAAACATGTTTTGTTGGTGCATTAGGGAGAAATAATAAACAAAGGTGTATGGGTGATAAAAGAATGAAAAAAAATGTGTGTGAGTGTGGTATCGCCCCTTGCCGTGAGTTGAGAAAGAAGGAAGAAAAAATTTGTTGTGTTCATCCTTTCTCATCTTTTGGCTGAAAATCATAAGGAGGAAGAAAGGATTTTGCTCCATTTTTGGTTTAGAAGAGAACTAGAAGGAGATTTGGCCATACTTGTACCAAGATTAAGGTATGTATGAGGTTGTGTCATGAGATTCATGCATGTTTTAGTTGCTAACTTGATGTTCATGTTAGCCATGGTTCAAATCCTTGTTATGCCATGGAAATGGTATTTGGCCAAGGTTGATATTGTGTTGAAGCCATTGCATGCTAAATGTGAAGCTTGCTAATGATGCATGTAATGATGGATTGACTACTCTTGAAATTTCTTTTTAGTATTCTTGAGTAGGGCATTGAGTCCTTTGTTTAACCATGACCAAAAATTTAAAAGGAGTATGGTGTGTGAGGTATTCGCCATGGCATGCTCATGAGCATGGTTTATGCTTCTTGCATGTTAGTTAAAATTTGTGTTTTGGATGGTTATGAACACCTTGAAATTGGCCTTGCACCTATATGTGTATATGTGTTTGCACATGATGATTCGTTATGAAGTAAATGATAAATATGTTTGTTTAAAGAAGAAATGGTTGAAGAATGTTTGTGAAATTTGCATGTATATTCGCCTAGTACTTATATGGTGTGAAAATCTCAAATTTATTGTTGATTTTGTGCAAGTATGACTAAGTATAATCGGCCATATGAGTGCTTGATGCTATGTTATAATTATTGAGCTTAAGTATGTGGATGTAAGTGTAAAAGGCCTTATAAGGGCTAAGTACCTTGGATTTCCTTTTGATATTCAAAACGATTAAATCAATTTATTTGTTAACATAAAGCTCAAGAGCAAAGGGAACTAGCTCCAATAAAGGAAAAGAAAAGGTGATTGAATAGCCGTTGGAAGCGCCGATAATCTCCAAGGTAAGTTTTCGAGTATCGAACTTAGATTTTGATTCGATTGAACAAGTAATAAGCAATCAAATTGTGCCCTTGTATGTGGCCATCGAGCGAAATGATATTCTTGATTAAGTAAATTGTGCATAAAAGTTTGTTATGAAATTGAAACAAAGATGTGTATGAATGTGCGACCAGATATCTGCTAAGCCCAAGGCAATTGTGCGAAGTTGTGATATCCTGCTAAGCCCAAGGCAATTGTGCGAGTTATGATATCCGGCTAAGCCCAAAGGCAATTGTGCGAGTTGTGATATCCGGGTTAAGTCCCGAAGGCATTTGTGCGGGTTATCATAACCGGGCTATGTCCCGAAGGCGTTTGAACGAGTAGCTATATCCGGTTAAACTCCGAAGGTATGTGATTTGAAAATTATAAGCTTGCTGTAAAAATTTTCAGTAAATGCGCTTGTGAAATTCCCAACAACAAGGTATGTTTTGTGTGTGCTTTGCACACTATGAGTAAGTGCGTATGAGTATTGTAACACCCCGAACCCGAGACCATCGCCGGTGTTGGACACGAGGGGTTAACAAGCCAAGTTCACATATTTTGCCCACCAATTTCCACTTTTCCAGTCAGGCTGGAAAACTGCGTCACCGTCGCCTTAAAAATCATATCTCGAGTTTCAAAACTCGGAAACTGGTTTTGTAAATTTTCCTTGAATTTAGACTCATATATCCATCCATGGATTTATTTCTAGAATTTTTGGTCGGGCCAATTTGTACAGTTTATTAGTTAAAGTCACCCATGTTACAGGGATCGACTGCTCTGACCTTCGCGCGTTATAACTTGAATATCTATCTGTACAGGGCTTTAATACTGGTGCTGTTTGTTTTTAATGAAACTAGACTCAATATGGAATCTGTACATATAAGGCATGACTCCTAATTCTTTCTGGATAATTTATAGTAAATTTTTAAAGTTGCTACAGGGGACCCAGAAACTGTTCTGGCCCTGTCTCACAATAGCTTTAATATCTCTTAACATGTAACTCCTATGACCATTTCGTTTCTTCCATATGAAAATAGACTCATCAAGGTTCATTGACATAGCTTATTCACTAATTAATACCATTCCTACAAATTTTGGTGATTTTTCACATTCACGTCACTGCAGCTGGAAGCATCTGTTTTTAAGGTAGGTCTTACCTATTTTGTAGTCTCCATGAACCAACTAGTCTTGCCATACATAGGTTCATATATGATCATTTTAACCATACCAATGGCTGATCATGTGACCAACATTCCCATTTCCAATCCATAATCACATCATGACACCATATATATACATACAAACCACAAATAGTCTAAGGTCATGCTTCCTTTTTACGAGCCATTTTCGCATGGCAGTATACATATACATCACCACATTTTAAACCAACAAGGGGTAGTCCTATACATGCCATTTCAAAGTTCAACCAAAATTTATACCAAAATAGAGGCGTTGATAGTGTGGATGACTTGACTTTATTGATCCCGAATCCGATTGCTATCGAGCAAAATCTATAAAACAGAGAGCCAAAGCAACGGGGTAAGCATTTTTATGCTTAGTAAGTCTCAAGGAATATAATCAGCTTTAATTAAAGCAATACATTCACATAACCAAATGCATCATTCCATTAATACACATTCACATAGTCATTCTTACTTCACACTTCATCATTAGATACTTTCACAAAGTATCGATCAATTCAATAGCTGAAATTCGTTAGTCGATTGAGCGAATGTTGCTCAAACAGGTCGACTTTCCAATGCACATATAAACGTACCTTATTCTATGGGCTTTTCGAGCGTACTAATTGAATTTATAACAGCAACCAACACTCACCTCCAGCCCAAGATTCTTTGGAATATAACCGGATATAACTACGTGCACAAATGCCTTCGGGTCTTAGCCCGGATAGAATGACTCGCACGAATGCCTTCGGGTCTTAGCCCGGATGTAGCCACTAGCACAATTGCCTTCGGTCTTAACCCGGATATAATTTCCAGCATTAACGCCTTCGGGCTTAGCCGGATATCATTCAATTTCTCATGCGCACATACATCAATAATCATTGGACATACATATTTCATTTTCGTTACTAAGGCTCAAACACAATTATGATCACTAGCATAATCGCCTTCTGGACTTAGCCCGTATCATTCAAATACTCATACACACATAATCAATAATCAATACACATCCATACATCATTTCACATAATTCAAGTAGGGTCACTTCTTGAGGACTTACCTCGGATGTTGTCGAACGGCTTTTACGGCTATTCGATCACTTTTTCCTTCCCCTTGTCCAATTGTGGCCCTCTTAGCTCTTGAGCTAATTCAAACAAATTCAATTTATTAAAACCTCATTGTGCTAGCTTATGGCCGAATATGACAAGGAGTTTAAATGGTCATATGGCCACTCTTTAGCTTGAATACACAATGGTCATGCACATTTTATACTACATCAAGCAATTCAATACAATTCATTCGAGCATCAAGGAAAAGCTAAGGCCATCAATAGGCTACCTAAGGCCGAATATACATGTCCATGTTGAGGCCAATTATGCACTTAATACCACACAAAACAGCATGCATTTTACTAGTTAATGCTTTGCATATTGTAGCTCAAAACTTATAATATAGCATCAAGCACTCATATGTGTGCTAGGCCTAATGTGCTTACAATTTCACAATTATTCTTCAACATCTTCTTCTTTAAACAAACATATTCATCACTTACTTCATAACCAAAACATCATGTGCAAACATATATATACATATATGAGCATGGTCAATTTCAAGGTGTCCATAGCCATCCAAAACACAAATTTTAACTAACATGCAAGAAGCATGAACCATGCTCATGAATGCATCATGGCGAATATGACAATCATGCCCTTTTCAACTTCAATCATGATTAAACAAAAGAAAACTCAAAATCTTACTCAAGAGTAGACAATCCATCATTGCATGCACCATCATCAAGCTTCACACTTAGCATGCAATGGCTTTATCACCATAACAACTTTGGCCAAATACCATTTCCATGGCATAACAAAGATTTGAGCCATGGCTAACATGCACATCAAGTTAGCAACCAAAACATGCATGAAACTCCCAACACAACCTCATACATACCTTAATCTTGATGCAATTTAGCCAAATCTCCTTCTAGATCTCTTCTAAACCAAGCATGAAGCAAAAATCCTCCCCTTTTCCTTAGTATTTTCGCCAAGAAGTGAAAATGGATGAGCAAAAATTTCTCCTCTCTTTTCCTCTACTCACGGCAACAAGGCATCCAAGCTCATCTTTCTCTTTTTTTTCATTTTTTATGCTTATTTTATTATAATACTTCCTACATAACTCACTAGCCAAACATGTTGGAAACATGTTTTCCTTGCCCATCATACCCACCTTGGCGGCAATTATAGTCAAATTTGGGGAATTTGACATGCAAGGACAACATTTCCTAGTGTGCATCAATAGGCCACTTCAACATTTGCCTATCTCATTTCTATGTTTTCTCACACAAGTCCTTTCTAGTGAAATTCACCTTTATAACACTAAATCAATCATCATAAAATGTCATACATGAGCACAAACATATTATAGGTATCAAAATAAATTTTTAATTATTTTTATGCCTCGGTTTTGTGGTCCCGAAACCACATTCCGACTAGGGTCAATTTTGGGCTGTCACAACTCTCCCCCACTTAAGAAATTTTCGTCCCCGAAAATCTTACCGATAAATAGGTTTGGATATCGCTCTTTCATAGAGTTCTCGGTCTCCCAAGTAGCTTCTTCTATCCCGTGCTTGAGCCATAACACTTTCACTAGCGGAACCCGCTTGTTTCGCAACTCTTTCACTTCTCGTGATAGGATACTTAATCGGTTCTTCCTCATAACTCATATTAGCTTGAATTTCAATTTCTAATGGACTAATCACGTGTGATGGATCGGATCTATAGCGTCAAGCATCAAACATGAAAGACATCGTGAACCTTTTTGAGTTCGGGGCAAAATCAAACGATATGCCATCGGACCGACTCGCCGGATATCTCATATGGCCCAATGAACCTCGGGCTCGGCTTGCCCTTACGGTGAATCGAGTATCTTTTTCCAAGGCGATACCTTGAGAAACACTTTATCACCCACCGATACTCGATATCCTTACGCTTCAGATCCGCGTCGACTTCGACGATCGGAGGCTATCTTCGACTTTCACGGATTACTTTCACTTTCGCTCAGATCTTTAATCAAATCCACCCCAAAATTTTTCTTTCACCGAGCTCATCCAAAACAATGGTGTACGGCATTTACGCCGCATAAAGCCTCGTAGGGTGCCATCTTAATACTTGATTGAAAGTCGTTGTTGTAAGCGAATTCAATCAACGGCAAATACCGCTCCCATGAACCACTAAACTCGAGGACGCAACATCTTAACATATCCTCAAGTATCCGAATTATCCGCCAGATTGACCATCGGTTTGGGGGTGAAAGGCGGTGCTGAAATGCAACTTGGTACCCAAAGCTTCTTGCAACTTTTTCCAAAATCGCGAGGTAAATCTCGGATCTCTATCCGACACGATGGAAATAGGCACCCGTGTAATCTCACAATGAGAAACGTACAATTCGCTAATTTGTCCATTGAAAATCCGTGCGTCACGGGGACAAAGTGAGCGACTTAGTCAATCGATCTACCACGCACCCAAACCGCATCCTTCTTACTTGTCGACAATGGCGTCCGGATACAAAGTCCATTGTGACTCAATCCCATTTCCACTCGGGTATCGTGATTGGTCAAGTAATCTCAAGGCACTTGATGTTCCGCTTTCACTTGTTGACATATTAAACATCTCAAACAAAGTCGGAGATGTCTCGCTTCATACCATGCCACCAAAACCGACGTTTCAAATCATTGTACATCTTCGATTCTCCCGGGTGGATTGCCATTCGGCTACAATGGGCTTCATTCGAATTATCGAAATGAGTTCAATTCTTTGGAACACACGACGACTTTTGAACCTCAAACAATCGTCATCATCGATTTGAAATTCGAGTCCTTGTTCGCACACACTCAAATTTCGCTTTGCAGCTAACTCGTCGTCGACCTTCCGAGCTTCTCGAATTTGATGTATCAACAAATGGTTTGGCTTTTAATTCAGCTACTAACACACTATCGGATCGGATGCACAAGTGCACGCTCATCGCTCGTAAGCGAATAATGATTTACGACTCAAGGCATCCGCAACCACATTCGCCTTTCCTGTGTGATAGTCAATGACCAGCTCGTAATCCTTTAACAACTCGAGCCAACGCTCTTTGTCGCAGATTTAAGTCTCTTTGGGTCATCAAATATTTGAGACTTTTGTGATCCGAGTACACATGGCACCTTTCACCAAATAAGTAATGTCGCCAAATCTTTAAAATGCGAACACGATGGCGCCAATTCGAGATCATGAGTCGGATAATTTTTCTCATGTGGCTTTAATTGCCTCGACGATAGGCCACAACTCGACCTTCTTGCATCAATACACAACCTAACCCAAGTAGGGAGGCGTCGCTATAGATGACAAACTCTTTGTCGACTCGGGTTGCACTAGAATTGGGGCTTCACCAAATAAGTTTTCAGCTGATCGAAACTTTTTGGCATTTCTCCATCCATTCAACTTAACATCCTTTTGGAGTAGCCGTCATCATCGTGGCTATCGTTAAGAAACCTTTACAAATCGTCGGTAACCTAAGCCCCAAAAAGCTCCGAACCTCGAGAATATTTCTGAGGCTTCCAATTAAGTATGGCTGAAATTTTATTCGGTCGACTCGAATACCCGTCTGCAGATACCACATGACCCAAGAAGCTAACCTCTCTAACCGTAACTCACACTTGCTGAACCTAGCATATAATTGCTTATCCGTAAAATTTGCAAAGACTAACCGCAAGCAAAGATGTTCGGTCTCATTTCTTGAATAGACCAAGATGTCATCAATGAACACGACTACTTAATCGATCCAAATATGGTCCAAGATCTGATTCATTAAATCCATAAATACCGCAGGGCATTAGTGAGCCCAAACGGCATCACTAGGAACTCATAGTGACCATATCTCGCTCAAGGCGCCTCTTGGGTGCGTCCAATCTCGGATTCGCAATTGATAATAGCTCAATCTCAAATCTATTTTTGAGAACACCGAGGCTCCTTCATTGATCGAAGAAGTCATCGATACGTGGTAACGGATATTTGTTCTTTATCGTCGCTTATTGTCGACGATAGTCGATGCACACACCGCATGGTTCCATCCTTCTTTTTCACGAACAACACTGGCGCACCCCAAGGCGAAAAACTCGGGCTAGCAAAACCTCTATCCACCAATTCTCGCAACTGAGCTTTCAACTCCTTTAATTCCGTTGGTGCCATACGATACGGAGCTATCGAAATTGGAGTGGTACCAGGTACCAATTCGATGCCAAATTCTATTTCTCGAACAGGTGGTAAACCCGGCAACTCTTCGGGGAAAACATCCGGGTATTCACAAACCACGGGCACAGATTCGGGTTTCTTTTCTGATTCCTTGTCATCGAGCACGTACGCAAGGTACGCTTCGCACCCTTTTCTTACATATTTCGGGCCAACATTGCGATATTACACCGGCAACCCCTTTAAGTCCAGAGACTCAACCCGAATTATCTTGTTATTCGCGCTCCTCAAATCGATAGTCTTGCTCTTGCAATTTACAACCGCATCGTGCATGGTCAACCAATCCAAACCAAGAATAACGTCGAACTCATCGAACGGCAAAAGCATCAAGTTCGCCGGAAAACAAGAACCTCGGAACACTAGGGGACTTTTCTTGCACACTTTGTTGACAAGCACGTAATGACCCAAGGGTTTGACACCGAATTACAAACTCGATGAGACTCAATAGGCAAAGTCTTCTTTGGATGCTAAGGTTTCACATATATATGAATGAGTAGAACAGGTCAATCAAAGCAATCACATTTGTATTGAAAAGAGTGAAAGTACCAGAATGACATCCGGAGAGGCAAGATCCTCAAGTGCGGGTATGGCATAAGTCCTAGCAGAGCACGAGCCTCGGATCCGATGGTAGCATCTCTAGATCCTCTCGACCGCCAATCGACATTGCCCATATTTCTAGGTGGTCTACCTCGAGCAATGGTAGCACCGGGTTTCCACTCGACTTACATTCCGCTCATGCATCCTCGGGCAATCCTTCATAAAGTGGTCGGCCGATCCACACTTATAGCAGAGCGATCACGAAACCAACAGCTCCCGAATGCCATTTGCCACAATGTAGACACTCTCCTCTCTCGACGATCATTTCCACCATCGGCGATCGAAGTGACTCGTGTGGTCACAGGGTCGATCACGCCCTCGTCTAGAAAAGCCCGACACGCCTCTAGACCGGCTCACATCATCTCGAAATCTCTTCGATGCTTGTTGAAGAGACTTTCCGAGGACCTCTTTCGAATTCTCCAGTTCCCACATCGCTTTTTGTTTCTCCTTTCTAAGCTCTTCGGCTTTATAAGCTCGCTCAACAAGTACTACGAACTCTCGTATCTCGAGAATGCCAACGAACATCCTTATATCATCATTCAGCCCATCCTCGAAGCGTTTACACATAATGGCTTCGGACGAAATGCATTCTCGCGCATGCTAAGCCTCACAAATTTTCATTCGTAGTCAGAATCGACATAGAACCTTGCTTAAGGTCAAGGAATTCCCTTCGCTTTTGGTCGATGAATCTCGATGATATACTTTTTTGGAACTCGGTTTGAAAGAATTCCCAAGTCACTTGCTCTTTAGGTACCACGTGTCGAGTACTCCACCAATAGTAGGCGGACTCACGTAGCAAGGAGATGGTACACTTTAAGCACTCATCGGGTGTGCAGGATAGCTCATCGAGCACCCTGGATAGTGTTAACCAACCAAAATTCAGCTCGCTTCGGCATCATCATCATCCGTAGCCTTAAATTCAAGGGCCCCATGTTTTCGAATCCTATCGATTGGGGCTTACTTGACCTTATTTGGTCAGTCACCGGAGGTATTGTAGGTGCGGGGTTGCATTTGTCGGAATGGAGGTTGTGGAATGTAGTGTTAGTTCGAATGTATTGATTAAACCATTCGCTCATCACACTATAAAAGGCTTGCCTAGCCTCATCATTCGGATTGTCGGCCATAGGTTGAG